>NC_091127.1:139159942-139412442 GCF_040183065.1 Periplaneta americana
TCCGTCATAAAACTGAACAAGACTCGGCCTTGAATCATATTTCGCTCGCATCTGTCGATCACATCGCAGGTCAATCAATTCACACTATAATGAAGGGGGGACGTTATCAATAATCAGTTGGAATCAGAACATGTAGCAAAAATACGCAAATCCATTTCCAGGCAATCTAAATAGTGGAATCTTGATGTAAATTCCTCTAATAGACCGGATAGAATACATGCGTACATTTCGAAATTTTCATTGTTCAAAATTCTACGCGCTTAGATAAGGGTGGGAAATGATACATTTCGCCCTTTTGCATTTGACGTATCCATAACAGCAATTTCTCCTTAAAAGCTGCAGTTCTATCTGCAAATTGTGTAGTAAGAATTTCTTTTCCCTGAAGTCCTAAATTTAGCTCATTTAAAAGCTGTAAGATTTGTTATAGCTGCTGGCACACTACAGCGCTCGCACTTGGAATTACACGTGCGCACGGAGGGCAAATGCACTCAAACGCCCATCGCTGATGTAAGGGGTATAAGTGCCCTCCTTTTTACAGTCGTCGGGGACGGTCTATAAGTTCAAAAAATGTCCATACAACATAGGGTCAAAACGTTATAATTTTCCCAGAAAAAAAAATTATTTTCTTATTCTATTTGCGTTATATTGCTTACATCGTTAGTAAAATTACGAAAACAATTACATCAGTAGGTATATCTAGCAAAGAGTTAATATTAGTTTAAATACATATTTATGTTTTCTATTACGTTTTCGTGAAATTAAATAATAATGCATGCTTAAATTTGTTAATATTCTGGCGTGAGGGACGTGGCAACGTTCACCAGGATTCTTGCAGCTGATGTACTCTGCACATATGTATATCAGCTGAGTTCAAACTCCCTGTCCATAGGTCTCCTGTCGAGCAGATGGCAGTTTAGTGTAGGTCAGACGTGTCGAAAATGCCATCGTACGCCGAGCCACTGTGTAAGCAGCAACGTGCATAGCACCTATGGAGGGAGGCGGACACTCGAAGGGGAAATAGAACAACTGTCTGACTTATTAACCGATTTTCATTTTTCTTACGTCAAGCACTCAAATAAAATTATATACAGTACAAGGCTACAAACTAATGTTTAGTGCGTGTAACGAAGAAAGAAATGAACAAGAAAACATAGGACGCATTATCACAACGTGAAATTAATTGTCCTCAGAATGTCTCTGCGACAGAGTTTCAAAATCAGGAATTATGTCACTTACTGCCAGTCGTAGTTGATCACGAAGTCATGATCTAAATTTGATTTTTAGTATTTTCATTGTTGAAAATAATATTTCACAAACGTAAGTTGTAGCGAACATGGCTTCAACAAAGCTTCAAATATTTATTTTCTGCCAAAGATTTGAAAAGTACAACATTTGTCAAGTCCTTACATCTAGCTTTCATTTAACATCACATAGTAAATCTGTGAGTTTAAATTGAAGATCTAACCGCATTATTCGTACATCTGCTGAAAAAGGATCGACGTACAGAGATAATAATAATAATAATAATAATAATAATAATAATAATAATAATAACGACACTTAACCTTTTAATGTTTCATCAGTAACATGTAATAACTTATAATGCTGTTTTATGTTATATAACCGTTTTCCTCGTTATACTTGTGAACAAATCATACATTTAATATTGTCATCATATTGTCAGCAAAAAAAAAATGTATCCTCCCATCCTACTTGAAACTTTCGTTTTTATAGAGGTAGTCTACATGGTTTCGAGAGAGACATTGCGACGATGCCACTCGCAGGTCAGAGACAAATACAAATGGAACGGAGTTTGACTCCAGTGAGTGATAGGGTGGGGGTTGTAGGTAGGAAGCAAGGGAAATGCACTGCGAGCCACAATGTGCTCGTGAGTCGCCTTTTCGCCGCGGCTGTTGTAGGTATTCGATAAAAAAATCTTATAATGTCATTCATAGTTCAGGAATATCATATGTTAATAATTTATGGAGAACGTCGTCGTAATTCAAGTGCGGCAAGAAGAATGTGCCGTCAACCTTTTTCCACAAAGAAGATTATCTAATCGGCGAATTTTTTAGCTGTTTCTCAACGATTATTAGAAACTGGGGTTCTCTTACCCCGTTTCGAAAATCGTGGACCTCAACGACAGTAGACACGTGGAAAATATAGTATAAATCGGTATATATAATTTTCAAATGTAATTTAACGCGTTTGTATTGATTCGAAAACAAATTGAACTTAGACAATCACTTACGAATGGTTTATCTGCAAGAAATTATTTTTCGTCAAGTGTCATATTTTAAAATATGACGAACTGCAAATGTTAAGTTCCTTTAAAAATGATACTGCTTTACAGAAGCGTGAGAAATTAAAATTTTGCATTAGAAAAAAACGTTCATGTGATTTTGTGCAGTAAACCATTATTGTTTATTTTTAGACGCACAATAAAAAATGGAGCAATATCGTTAAATAAAATGGAAATTTGCCATAGTGTTCTATTAATGAGATTGAAAGTTTATATTTACTCCTCGTTTTTATCTAAACAACAATTGTCCTGTCCGCCCCTGCATTAGAACAGAGCATCTGTTTTGTATCGGTATGTCTGTCCCCGCTTCAGCTGTACTGTGTACCTGTAAACCCTCTCCTCCCCATCCAACAACGTTGCCAAACGCCTAATATTGTAAACGTTAATAATTAGTTAAATATTGCAATTAGAAAAAAAATGTGAGGAAATTTTTTGTTCCTTATGACCAGGCTTCGAGACTTCGGACCCAATAGAGCAGTTCAGTGGGAAATCCGCATAACGGCGTACTGAGTATAGTGGTAAAGCCTACAGTGGGTGGGGGTACTGTAGAATGAATGTCGACAAATACGCAAAGGAAAACGCTCTGGATTTGAAGGTTCTGACGAATAATTTGGTTTTCATACAAACCTATTTTCAAACTGTGTCTGAAACTATTACACGGTTAGAAAAGTCAGAGCAAGAGATGCCGGAAGCCCTCAAATTAATTGAGGAGATGACACAGAGAATTAATGAGACATCAAGTACACCGGTTACTGAACGTGTAAAACAGAAGTGGAAATCAAGTTTATGTAAATATAACGGACATGGATCACTGTTTAATATAAACAACAAATTAGTGGACTTAGCGTTACCCGAGAATGAAGGACTGTCTCTTAGAGACTGCAATGATGTTAGGTTTCTTCCTTTTGCTCCTATCAGGTCATGCGACGTAGAGCGCAGCTTTTCACAGTACAAACTGTGTTTGACAGATAACCGAAAAAGATTTACGTTTCAGACACTGAAAATGTATCTTGTAGTACATTGCAATTCAGTACTGTGACTGCACTTCCTAAAGACCACCAATAGGATAAATGAGGAAATTAAAATTGCTACGTGTTTATTTCCACCATTAACACTGTGTATAATTAAACACAAATGCTTATAAAAGACAGGCGAATAAATGATTTTCACATTCTTTTGACATTCTCATTGTGTAATGCATATTTACTTTCAGAACATACATATGTGTGTGCTTCCCCATACTACTGTACTCTGCTCTAAATAGCAACGTTGTTACCTCAACACATATCTACTTTTCACTACCTGCAGCGAGTCAACAACCCATAGTATACTATGGTATACTACGGTTACAATAAAACCTGTATCCTGCATTCAAGAAATATAATGAATGATCTTTAAAGTAGGAACTATCTAAACATGTAAATACACAATTATTTTATAGTGAGATATATTAACTCTTAAAATGTAATGTACGATACTCACATCATCCTTGAATATGTGCATTGCAGTGAAGAGTTACGTACATTTTGAGCGACTGCAAAGTAACCTCCTCCGATGGTCACTTAAACAGTTTTTATTTTGGGAAAATGTACGTTCAACATCACACGATGTAATAGGTGCATATTTGAAGAACGGGAAGTCACTACATTTTAGTACACCAACTTCAGACGTCTTGTCGTGACCTCATGGTACATTATTTATAATACGAATTTGTGAATAGGCAGAATTTTTAGCAATAACGTTTCTCAACTTACATTTCACTTTTTCTGAAATTAATGAATTGTTATTTTGGATAACGTTTTGTGATGCTTTATCCACTATGTTACGGGCTTCTGAGAATTGCAGTTTAGACGAATCTAACAGGATGATGCTTTTGGACAAGATTTTAAAATTATAATCAATGAACAGAATGTCTTCCAATGGCTGTTCAGAAGGCAATGATTTTACAGCTGCAACAGCGGAACTGTCTGTGCTAACCAATGCATCAATTACCTCCATTATTTTGCCGTAATGTTCCACATAATAATTAACAGAATCCAACCACGTTCCTCAACGGGCCAAGACTGGCTGCGGGGGTAGGGGTATTCCAGGGGAAATTATTTGGAACAGCAACACTCTCATTGTAGTATGTTTGATTGAATTCCTGTCTGCACTGCACAAATGTTAAGCTTTGAATATTCCAACCACAGTAATGCAAAACCAAGTGCTTACATAGGTATACATTAGCTGTAGCTGCTCTATCTATTTGGACCGGTCACAACTCTTAATATAAACTGCTTATACAACGAGACAGGGCGGTCGCCCACCACCTCTATACAACCGTACATCGGCAACCTGATTGCATGCTGCGTGTGGCAATTCAACGAAGTCTAATCATCAGTTGAAGTAATGGCACTTATATCCATTACACTCTGTATATTCAAACTTTACTCTCATGTATTACATCACCATTTATCAAATTTATTTTTCTGTCAGTAGTTTCTGTAAAATTAAAACAGAAGAAATATGAAACCGCGTCCCGCAGAAATAATCATCCACTTCGAGTGATAATTCATTATTAGGTCCGGGACGCTGTACCGTTAGTTAGAAATGATACATTTCTACTACATTTACTTCACAACGTCGCACAGTAATGTTGAAAAACGTACACGAAAACCCTTAAACTCATTTCACTAGCTGAAACGTTCATACGAATGGAAGTACTTTTAGTACAAATACACCTAGCTCTCTTTTACCCCATTTTATTTTCGTTCCGTACTCTCCCTCCATATAAAATGATAGATGGTATAAGAATTGGTTGTGGATAATAATTTATCGTAACCTACAGTGGCCTCCGGCTGCACGTTCACTACACCTCTCACTGTCTCTGTCGCACATGCCCACAAAACACACTTTCTCCTGTACGTAATGCCTGTCGGGTAGGTTTTCATACCACGGCAAACTGCATACGTGTTAGTTAGATTCTCACCCCATCCCAAAAACCTGTCCTCAGTACCGGTAACGTCAGGGCGGAAATGTTCCAGGATGGGAACAGAATTAAATGCTTATGGACTCCCGCAGAATGGTCACTACACTGTTATCTATAAACTCTCGATTGTTTAAAGAAGATCGGCTCACAGTTACAACATCAGCAGTTTAAAACGTGACTGTTGGCGGCACTGGAGGCCTGAAATATTGCGTAGATAGGAATGTGGCCTCGTCAGCTATGGAGGATGTGTGCCCATGAATTTTCTGTAGGATTTATACTTACGCCGTCGTATGAAGTTTCGATTTATTAGAAAATAGTTAACCGTAGTACCAGGAAGTGGAAAGTGATAGGAATTAAAAAAATGAGGTGGGTCTCGTGTCATTATTTTAAGAATAGTGCTTCATTTATCATGACGACAATTAAAATAATGACTTTTACATGCAACACACCAAAAAAACAACGAAGTAACGTAAAACAGAAAATGTGATCGTTTTTGTTGTGTAGGATTTTAAGTTATCTATTAAAATACTGAAGATATAGGAAAAGAAATTACTGAAATACATTTAGATATTACTCTATTTCCTGATCGTGGATTAGGTACTCAACTTTCCCCGTTCCGAAACGGACATACTTTTTTGTTAGATTTTTTTTTATATGGAGAAAAACCAAGATCCTCCTTATAATAGTTACCGAATAAGAGGATATTAAACATTTGAAAAAATCTGAGAAGGCTTCTGTTATGTTATGTTTTATTTAACGACTCTCGCAACTGCAGAGGTTATATCAGCGTCACCGGATGTGCCGGAATTTTGTCCCGCAGGAGTTCTTTTACATGCCAGTAAATACTGACATGAGCCTGTCGCATTTAAGCACACTTAAATGCCATCGACCTGGCCCGGGATCGAACCCGCAACCTTGGGCATAGGAGGCCAGCGCTATACCAACTCGCCAACCAGTTCGACTGAGAAGGCTTCTGACTTTCCACCAATATCGTATTATCTTTTATGCTCGACCATGCCGAAATGTAGTAATTATACACCTGGTTAGCAGCGCTTTAATGGACCTCATTAAAGCACACCTATTCATTAAATTTCAGGTGTTCCACCAATCAGAAAATACCATTGTAATAATATGAAAGCGCAAGTATCGATTATTCTCGGATATGCAATCGAAAGACAACAATAAATCAATAAATTATTATTATTATTATTATTATATTGGGTTATTTTACGACGCTTTATCAACATCTAGGTTATTTAGCGTCTGAATGATATGAAGGTGATAATGCCGGTGAAATGAGTCCGGGGTCCAGCACCGAAAGTTACCCAGCATATGCTCGTATTGGGTTGAGGGAAAACCCCGGAAAAAACCTCAACTATGTAACTTGTCCCGACCGGGATTCGAACCCGGGCCACCCGGTTTCGCAGCCAGACGCGCTGACCGTTACTCCACAGGTGTTGACATAAATCAATAAATCACCTAGATTTGAAATAAAGTCAGTTCTGTTACTATAATAATTAGCGTTAATTGTACATAATATTCAAAATAAATTAAATTTGTCACCTCGTTTTTCAATGTCAAGGTCAATGTGACATCTGTTTCTCGGAAAAAATCAATACTTTCGCGTCTGCGCACATCTCACAATTTACGAGGTATTGCACAAGGTCGGTTCCGCTCCTCAGTCAGATAAAAATAACATGAATACTTATGAATGATTTCAAGTTAGAAATATGGTCAAGCATAAAAAGTCGTATGACACTTGACTATAATGGTAATTAAGAAGCTCGTATGAAAATTATGAAACTCGCTTGCGCTCGTTTCATAAACATATTCGCGTCTTATTTACTACCATTATAGGCTCGTTGCATAATGTACTATTTTATTAGGGCTATTCGCTCTGAAAATCTGTAGGATTAATTCACTTCCCTTCTGTAGTCTATAGTGCAAAAGGTATTGAACTTCCTTTGAGCACAGATGATTAATTATTAGCAAAATAAAATTACACTCTTGCTGCTGCTGTCAAATTTGATAGTGTATTTCCGCTGCAAGTTTGATTAAATTGCGTGTTTCGAACAGGGTACAGCCAGCGCAATGGATAGTTGGAGGATATATACTTGCTGTAACTTGTTCCCTCCGTCCACGGGCCAAACACACGGGGAGGTAAAGAGCACGTGACTTGGAGAGACTGTTTACAGTCTTCGAATATGGCTGACTTTACGTTTAGTGCGTCATTTAGATTATCTGTCAGCTAAGATCTTGTACTTTGTAGGATTTTTATATTTGAAAACACTGCTTCCCAAACTAAAGCAAAGTAGAATCACGTATACTCTTCGAGAGAAACACTACGAAACAATAGATAAGATTTCCGGTTCAACAAGCTCCATATATGATCTCTTAGGGCTGAGATTTCTGATTTACGATTTCTTATAGCACTATAATTTCTAAGTTCCCATCTTCCAGATTGTAGTCATGAAAGTTTTACGCACCGCACTCGTGAGTTCACTTGCATTAGCCTGAATAAACTTTAACATCACCTCTTTTTCTAAAACATAAAATAGAAGAAAGTTTTTCTTCAATTCACTTTCAGCGATTTTAAGGGTTTGAATGAATGGAAGAAGAACATACTGCCCGTCACTGACAATTTCTTGAAATTTTAAATTTTTTAGGGAAGTGCCATAGCATCTCATTTTTTATCTACTTATTCATGAATTTTAGTTAATTTTTCAACGCAATTTATTACTGTGCTCATAAAATTTGGCACAGAAAAATGTTTGCCTCTTAAGGGGTTAGGTACAGCTTACAGCAGTAAAATGTTTGGAAATATTCAACATTTTTTTTTCTTGCATTGCTGTATCTTGTACGATAATGAAAAAATATACGTGTAAAATTCTCTTCTTCTGTTATACGAAAAAAAAAAATAGTTTACGGTTTAAAAAGTTATGGATGACCGAGAACCAGATGGGGGGACAACTTGAAGTTGCAGCTAGGAGGACTGTGGACCAGAATAGGACGCCAAAGAACACGGTGGAAGGACGCAGTCAACCAACTTTGAGCGGGAGCAACAACCAGTGATAGTGAAATTGTGGACAAAGAACTAGGAATGTAAATAGACCATCAGGTCGGCTCTTCTGACGGTCAAGACTCGAGCCACCCCAGCCCAAGCAGGAGGCCTTGCCCCACTGGGGATTTACGGTTATTATTATTATTATTATTATTATTATTATTATTATTATTATTATTATTATTATTATTATTAGTATTATTATATATATATATTTTTTAATTCAAAATGTTGGCAGTTCACTGTGCAGTGTTGAAGCTTTTAACTCGTAACTCCTAAACTTGTTAACTTCTTCATATTCTCTCTCTTTTATTTCATTGATGAAACTTATATTTACAATATCATGCTCTTTGAACTACATTCCTTAATAAATATTTTTTTTTATTTTGTGTTAGAAGAAAATACTGATATTTGATCATTTTTTAAAATGGATTTATTTTTTATCAGACAATCTATCAAAGGTAGATAAGTGATCTTGCATCATATTGTAGATATGATATGCATAAATACACACAAAAAAATTTATCGTAGAATGTTGGATATCTTTTAGTTATGAGGGAAACGTTTCATCACTGCACAGTGAACTGAAGTTTGAAGAAAAAAAGTTTAAATAATTTTTTTAAATTGTAAAAATATTTTTTTCGCATATCAGGAGGACAGTGTTTTACACCTATTAGTCCACGCCTGTGGAGTAACGGTCAGGGCGTCTGGCTGCGAAACCAGGTGGCCCGGGTTCGAATCCCGGTTGGGGCAAGTTACCTGGTTGAGGTTTTTCCCGGGGTTTTCCCTCAACCCAATACGAGCAAATGCTGGGTAACTTTCGGTGCTGGACCCCGGACTCATTTCACCGGCATTATCACCTTCATATCATTCAGACGCTAAATAACCTAGATGTTGATACAGCGTCGTAAAATAACCCAATTAAAAAAAACACACCTACTAATTTTTATTATTGTACAAGATACAGTAATGGATGAAAAAAATGCTGAATATTTTCAAAATTTTACTGCTGTAAGCTGTACCTAAACCCTTAATTCAGAATGTAACTAATTTAATATAATGATAGTGTAATATATGTAATTTGTTCTTCTGGCAGTGATAATAGTTAGATCTATTGGCCTTGACATTTTCTATAGAGAAAAAGTTTCTCCAACGAGTTATTTGTGGTCCATGTTCTCTATATCTTTGTTTTTCTACTAGATTATCTGTTTTAGATGTCAACCGTCTTATATTCCATAGGCCTATACAAGATTATCAGTTTCTTCTATATTCGTCTATTTTGTCAGTGGCAATTATACAGGTCGAGCCGTAAATAATGCCATTAATTTTAGGCGGAGATATTTCAAACAACAATGTTTAATGAAATTTTGCTCGTTTTTGTTTCATTTTGGACATAAAAATTTTTAATATGAAACATTTCATAGTGGATTTTGGAAAAGCCATTGATTTAATTACATAATTATATGCTCGATCAATGTAAGAGAACAGTGTAAAATGATAATACATGTTTGAAAAAATATATATTTGTTCTTTAAGAAATATATATATTTTTTTCCCTTCAAATGTTCAGAAATTTGATCCGAACAAATGTAACTTTTCATTTTGCAAAGAATTTTACAATGTATTTAGGGGTCCATGTATACAATGCCTGAAAATAGCTGTTGATCCTTTGCGTGTTTGTTTTTAAAGTAATTTGTTTAATATGTAACTACAGCCAGTGTATTGATATTAGTATCTCTTTGTCGTTACCTATTGCTTTAAAAAGAATGTGTAAATTTAAGTCTGTTTTTCTACTATTCCTTTACTGTTTACATTTGTTTCTAAGTCTTTTGTATTGCCCCTACTATTATATATTGCCCTTCAAGAATTTCGTTAGTTATAAGTCATTACATTATTGTACTTGTTCCTGAATCACGTATGTAACTTGTAACTGTAAATCATTGCTTGTAATGTCCTTTTATTACACTTAACTGTTCCATTGTTCATGAATTAAGTATTAATTTGAAAGTGAAAGTCAAACTTTGTCATATTAATATACTATTGGTTATCTTTTTAGGTCGTGTATTTACTCTGAAACGGTTAGGCATTCTTGTATATCTTTGAATTGATTATTCCTCAAACATCTCATTAATCTCTAACAGGATCCATTCTTTCATTAAGGTTCATTCTTCTACATAATTAATGTGAATTGTAACCTTGACCACAATTTTATATTATAACTAGCCGTACAAGTGCGCTCCGCTGCACCCGTTAGAAATAAATATAAAGTAATTACATAATTAAAATAGGACATTTGATCCAGGGAACATTCCTGTTTGATAGAAGGATAAATCGTTTAATATGTTACTTAATTTAAATTGTATTTAAAATATTAAAATGCGATCATTTTGTTCCAGAGACCACTCATTTGGTGCAATGACAATTCCTTTAACATGTTTCTTAATTGTTATTACCAATTATTTTTGGAAAAGCGAAAATTAACAGAAAAATTTTGGCTACAGATTTATTATTATGTTTATATTATATTATGAAAAAGTGTGTTGATAACGGATGTACTCGAATTAGAAAGTTTTTAATTTGTTGTGGGAGCTCTTGAATCTCAGGAGGAACAAATTTTATTTTACAACAGTGCAACATAATCTGCTTGGCTCATTACCCAATTTTTTTGCATTGCATTTATTGCATATGTATTTTAACACGATTCAATTGAGCATAGTTAAAATTTTAATTATAAAATAATGGATTGCTAAGCTAACGTACTATTACTGCATACTAAATCAATACACACTCGTTGTTCGTTAATTCTCTGAAACAAAAATGAATATGTTCATAAACATTATTATAAGAAATACAGGAAATGAATATACAGAATAACCTATCACGTTTTCTGTGCATAAGAAGCTATTTTAATCTTACCTGTCCTCAATTCACTCACAAGTTACTGTAATAACATTATAGCATTATATCCATCCAGAGAAACTACACTTTCCAATGATGAAATAATAATTAATTATACAAATCGGTTAATTTAGCTTCCGATATTACGTCATACAAACACAGAAACATTGTCTGTAGGCTATGTTTCATAGCTTTCGATTGTTGTGTCCAAGGCCCCTTATAGACGAAGTCATTTGTTTTTTATTTCAATACACCGCCTTAGATGGCAGTTATTTTAATTTTAAAAGTCATTTATCCCATTAAATATCAGTCCTATCAAACTTTTTCAGAGAATAAAACTTATCAGAAATCAATTTTAAAGAAACGTTTGTTATGTAACATATTTCATAAAATCAATAATAAGCTAGATATTTCGATTTATTTAATTCAGGCCCCCTTATAACTCCCCTTTTAAATGTATTTTGAATGCCATATAGCCTATAATCTAAGTTACAACGAACTTAATTTATATTCCAATTTTCATCGAAATCGGTTCAGCCATTATCGCGTGAAAAGGTAAGAAACATACAGACAGACAGACAGACAAAATTTTCAAAAAAGCGATTTTCGGTTTCAGGGTGGTTAATTATATATGTTAGGACCAATTATTTTTGGAAAATCGAAAATTACCAGAAAAATTTCGGCTGCAGATTTATTATTAGTATAGATTTTACTATTGTTTATTGATTATAAAATATGTATTTTGATGCCAACTATAACCCTAATATACCTCAGGGTGAAATAGGGTTTATTAAATTGGATAATAAAAAAATTCTATTTAGGGTACTATAGTTAGGATTGAAGAGGTTATCTTGTATTTGTAATTCGTGTAAAGATGTATGTACTAGTCGAGTTTCTTAACATATAGTAGGCTTCAGAATTTTGCTACTTTGATTTGAAATTTTAGAGCTGCATTTACAATTATTATTGAGGTCATTCAAAATTACCGATCGGGTAATGAATTTTCCAGGCGACGATAGAAAACAAAAGATACGAAAACGAATGAGATGTATAAACAATTAAATGCTCTTTCATATTTAAGTATACAAATATAGGGGTGCAATTTGAAAATTCAAAGTGTAGGCGGCTTGGTGGTGGGGGTGAAATCTAAAATGCAATTAAGCCTGGTTTCACACTTCCCTCTCAATATCTAAATTAACGTGTTTTTTTTAATTGAATTCAATTTAAATAATTAGTTATTGTTATAATGTGGTTCAGAAACGTGGATTCTGCCTACAGCCCAACAAAGAAGATTTGAGGCTGCTGAGATGAGACTCTTAAGGCCACTAGGAGGATTTAGACTGCGGGACCATAAGAGAAATGAAGATATACGTCAAGAACTGAATATCGAGAGTATAACAACTATAATTGAAAAATATAGAAATAATTGGTACGACCATATAACAAGAATTCCCAACGACAGGATATCTTTTGGAAGAAGGTGTTACAGACCTACACGAAGAAGACGAGTGGGAAGACCAAAGAGACGTTGGGGAGGCCAGTTTGACGGATAAAATTCTGGCCTAAACCAGGGCCGGGCATGAGACCGGCTCCATTTAGCCGGCCAGAGCTGCTCTCGCTCCGTAAGGCAAGCCGGAGCAGAACGCTCACGCAGTGGCGGACTCACGTTTCAGCTACCTTCCCTGCATTAATATGACAAGAGCCACGGTTGTTCTAGTCATTCAATCTGTCAGGACATAATAGTTTATAAGGATATTACATCAATCCATTGTACAGTACAGACTTTATAACACTCTTATTAATTTAATGAAATAAACTTCGCTCTATGCACACACACAAATCATTGGGCTTATTTACAAAACCCATAAGCACAGTGCTTTAACAATTACATAATGGTAGTAGGAACCAATGGCGGGCTTATGTGAGGGCGGCAATGAACCTCCGGGTTCCTTAAAAGCCAGTAAGTTAGTAAGGCTAATAATATTATAAACATAAAGGATTACAATCAGACATAATGGTAGGGTATTAATAATATAAACATATGTAATAAAGGATTACAATAATATAATATATAATACAATATAATATAATATGATATAATATAATATAATATAATATGTAAATTTATATAATATAATATATGATATGATATATCATAACCTGTAATATACTATACTGTGATATAACATAATACTTGTATAATTTAAAATTATATATTACGAAATGTATAATAACTTTTTTTTTATTTTAGTAGGTTATTTTACGACGCTTTATCAACGTCTTAGGTTATTTAGCATCTGAATGAGATGAAGGTGATAATGCCGGTGAAATGAGTCCTGAGTCCAACACCGAAAGTTATCCAGCATTTGCTCATATTGGGTTGAGGGAAAACCCCGGAAAAAAACCTCAACCAGGTAACTTGTCCCGACCGGGAATCGAACCCGGGCCACCTGGTTTCGCGGCCAGACGCGCTAACCGTTACTCCACAGGTGTGGACGGTATGTATAATAACTTATAATGATCAAATCAAATAGATTATCTAATATAATGTCCTTGAGAAACATTTTCTTTGAGTTGTTGTATTAATTTATGCCGTTCATTACCAACATATTTGTCGTATTCAATAGCATGTTGTAAAGAATAATGCCGTTGGATATTGAACTTCTTAATGAGTTGGAGTGTTTTATGACAAATTAAACCCTTTGCTAATCCACAGCTCTCTACGAAAAAGAACTCTTCCTCTCATGATACATTACAAGCATTGGGAGTAGCGGGCCGCTTTAGTGTATGAGCGGAAACTCCGTCTTGAAAGTTCGCCATCATGCTGCAGAGTCACCACTGCACCGACACTGAATGACGTACAGTATGCATACGTCACAGTGCTCGGAAGATCCGCTCTTTAAAGCACACAGCGCTCATTTCTCAGAATCACGTAACGTGCCCAGCCCTGGCCTAAACATTGAAGTTATTGCTGATGATGATGGTGATGATGATGATGATGATGATGATAATTATTTAGACTGGGAATTTTTTAAATGAAAGCCTTGTATGTTTTAATTGAATAGACTTTTGTTAACTCTTATATTTTCATCATGTCTGGATCCGACAACTTCGATTTAACAGCAAGAACTCAATAGTCAAAACTATAGGCGACGGCTGTCTGTTTCCTTAGGCTTGTTTAATGTGCTTCCGAGGAAACAATAGTTCGATACCAGAGCACTCTTTCCCACGCTACACTGGCGGGTATGTGAACGATTTGTCTTCAAGTGCATACGGACTGTGCGGTCCATGGGAAAATTGAGCCACTTCGAGTCGATTTACGGCGGGAAATAGCAGCTTGCAAGGTGGCCAACCTGACGAGTGCCCCAGAGACACGATGCGTGCCTGAATTAGTGTGGGTGGAGTGCCCCCCAGGGTGCCGTCCCCCTAATTGATAGATCTCCCATCGTCTCCCGCTGGCCATAGACTAGTGCGGTGCTTTCGCGCGCTGTTCCTCTTCATTTATTTATTAATCCAAATGTAGCAGCTACTCCTTCATTTGTACCCTTTTCCCTCGCGTTTTCCTACAGATTTACGCATTGTGTTTATTTATGTATTTTTTCCATCCTTCGCAACATTTATCCACGTTTTCGCTCTTACTTTTTATAAGTTGTGTATTTATTTTCTTCTTTGCTATTACACAGGCCGGCAACATTAAAAGTAATTAAAGTTTCTAAAAAAAAATGTAAGCTACATTTGTGCGAGATCGTGCGTATTTGCTTGTTTTCCGCACAGAACCAATACGCGGTAAGTGTGAAATACCACATTCACTATTCCCAACGTAACACACATAACAATTTCCCTCTTCTTACCGCTTAAGCGCGACATTCCTTTTACTGCTTTAGGCTTTTAACATATTATTTTTAGAGACGTTTAACATAGTAATAATTATAAATTGGAAATTTACCACTGCAGTTTCACCTAAATTGCAATGTTAATTATTGTTCTTAAATATTTGCAAAAATTGAGTAAAGTCTACTACTCCACGAAACTTATTGCATTCCTGATACAAGTAACATTAAGCAAGCCGTGAAAAAATCAACAAGACTCCAAATGCCGATGTTATTACTGCAATATGTTATATAAATAATATTGTTAAAATATTAAAATGAAAAATAAATCCTTACATAACCTTACCTAAAGTTGCCGTCATTAAACAGAAACTAAGATGGAGATTTCATTACAACTAATTAGAAATTCGTCTTTCAGGTATGTAATAAACGATCTTCGCACAAAATAATGTACGATACACGAGCGGTGTATTTGTTTTCATGTTCTCGGAAATTAAAAAAGCTCAACTACGTTTCGCTTTTTCAATCTTTTCCTCGAACATGAAAACGTCAACATACCGCTCATGTAACGTATATTACTATTATGGTTTCTTGTGGTGCTGAAACTAAAACTGAGCTCAGATAATATCTATAGACTGGTTCACAATAAACCTCGAACGAGAACCAGAATGAAAAAGAGAAGCAGAGGACGTGAATGTGAAAATTTTTGATTCACAATAAACCGAGAACGTAGACGACTATGCATATCGATATGCATGTCAATAACGGTATGTAAAGTCGATATTACGCATTCTGATGTTATTTGTGTATAATTTACCAATGGCGTTCTCTCATGAGTACAAGGCAGCCAACATAAACACAGGTTAGCCAACTTCGAAATTTCAACTGAAACATTTAATTAGATACGGTACTATAAATATGTCCATGCATCTTTATTATCACAACCTATTTTCAGTCTACCATAACGTAAAATAATTAGAGAAGAAACATTTGTAATAGAACAAAAATGAATACAACAGTAGCTATTGGATTGAAGCATGAATATGTAGTGTGCAATACAACCAATACAGTAATAAAATATGATTCACTTATGATCGGTGTTCAAAGTTGCAGCTATTGAAAGCCACTTATTCTCCTTCATTTTCTCATCTGTATACGAGGCGCGCCGCTTATTGTAAACGTGAGGATTTTCCTCAACACTCAAAAATAAAATCTCGTCAAATAAAACTTGCTCCATGATGCACAGCACAGAACAAAATAATGCATAGGTTATGTCACGGTCATCTTGCTACAAAATATACGACGACAAAATAGCTTTTAGATGGCAATAGAATGAATCTAGTGGGCTGTTATCGGAAACGTGAACGCCAAAGTTGAAACTTGGCAAACTCGCCGTTCCCGATCCCGGGCTCCGGCAAGCTTTTCGTTAATTGTGAATGTTCACATTTAAATATACACATTTTAACAATTTTATCGTTTTCGTTTTCGTTCCGATTCTCGTTTCCAGTTTATTGTGAACCAGCCTTTTCACGTACCATTTTCCCAGAACATTCATTGGCTCTGTTATCGATGTGAATGTAGCGTTATTGAATTTAATATGGAAAAGTGATGGAGTAAAACATGTTCTGTGGCAAATATTAAAAGTAAATTTTACAAAAACTAATACAGGGTGATTCAGTGACTATGTTACAAACTCTTAGGGATGATAAAGGATACAGTTATGAACAACTTTCATATAGGAATCTATGTTCGGAAATATTCTCTTTGGTGGTTACAAGTCTAGATATGAATGCTATAGATTCAAAATCCCCTATATCCACTTACACAAATTGAAGGATTTTGATAGTAACTGGTGGCAAATAAAGGGAATTTTCAACTTAACAGTGACATTTAACAAACCTTTTCTTCAAATTTAGGGACTTTTGAATTCAAACTATATTAATCATTAGAATTCATTCTTAGGAAGCAATACTTACTTACTTACTTACTTACTTATTGGCTTTTAAGGAACCCAGAGGTTCATTCCCGCCCTCACATAAACTCGCCATTGATCCCTATCCTGAGAAAGATTAATCCAGTCTCTACCATCATATCCCACCTACCTCAAATCCATTTTAATATTATCTTCCCATCTACGTCTCGGCCTCCCCAAAGATCTTTTTCCCCACCGGCCTCCCAACTAACGCTCTATATGCATTTCTGGATTCGCCCATACGTGCTACATGCCCTGCCCATCTCAAGCGTCTGGATTTAATGTTCCTAATTATATCAGGTGAAGAATACAATGCGTGCAGCTCTGCGTTGTGTAACTTTCTCCATTCTCCTGTAACTTCATCCCTCTTAGCCCCAAATATTTTTCCTAAGAACCTTATTCTCAAACACCCTTAATCTCTGTTCCTCTCTCAAAGTGAGAGTCCAAGCTTCACAACCATGTATAACAATCGGTAATATAGCTGTTTTATAAATACTAACTTTCAGATTTTTTGACAGCAGACTAGATGACAAAAGCTTCTCAACCGAATAATAACAGGCATTTCCCATATTTATTCTGCGTTTAATTTCCTCCTGAGTGTCATTTATATTTGTTACTGTTGCTCCAAGATATTTGAATTTTTCCGCCTCTTCGTAGGATAAATCTCCAATCTTAGCAAGCAATATGTGGGCATAACTCAACTGTGAACAAAATGGTCTTTAGGGCGTTTTGAATTTAGAGGATTCATATGTTAGTCAGTGTAACCGGCTAGAATCGAACTCAAGACCATCCTTTTAAAGTTTTGTTGCAGACAACCCGTTCCTGCAAACGTTGGTGATTTCACATAAATATGGTATAAACTAGTTGTCATCATAAATGACATTTTGGCTGATTAAATCTTGTAACTTTCCTCGCAACTTGCTGATACGTACCATATCACATAAGGATGGATTAGGGGGGTGCGAGTTGTTCGTATGGTGCAAAAAATTGAAATAAATCACGAATCTTTATCATTACGAATATCATTCAAAATAACTACATTATCCAATCCTACGACATCTCTTTACTGAATACTCGTATGGTTTATAATGACGCTTTAAATTGAATTTTTAATAGCAATAATAACTATTCCACAAAATAAACACTGTGTCACATTTTTTACCTCTGAAATATACCTATAGGTAGTAATTAGGCTACAATCCCATAGAGGATTCAATTGGAACCCTGAGCATTGTTTAACATCACTCGTGCCAGGCATACTGGCACTGACGCACAAAAGCTCTATTTACATACAATATTGATTGATTACGTAATTTAGTTCCCTTTTCAAGCGCTGCAATCGATGTTGTCGATCGCTGATTTTACTTAGAGAGATAAAATCAAGAGCGTCTGTAGGTTAGAAAATTTTCAGAAGTATAACACGAGTGAAGGCACTGACTACATGCAATGTAAACACACATGAACGTCCATCTCTGCATTAGTACGCCCTTCTTCTCTCATAAACTCTTTTTTTTCTTGTTTCTTAATTGTCCTGTTTTTTTTTTTTTTTTCCATTTTTCCTTCTGTTTCTCATGTTCTGTCTATACTCCCATTGCATTTTCTTTCTTTTATGTTTTCACTTTTTATTTATTTTTTATTCTGTTTTAACTATTAATTTTGCTTCTGGGACCCAAACATGCTCCGTCCATAGAGCAGTGAACTTTGGACTGCAAGGTCTTGAGTTCGCGTTCGGATGTTTCCAGGATTTCTTCCATAATAACTTCAGGATGGCTCCGGAATGCAGTCATCATCCTGTTAAATTGAGTACCAGAGTACCTGTTGTTTCGGGGATAAAATAGCGACAGGAGCCGATATCACCTCTTTCTTGCGCCCACGTTAACAAAGCATATGAGACATAACTCCATGCCAACATACGCCGTAATGTGTCACGGGTTAAATCTACCTTTCCATATTATTTCTCCCTAGAGTCCCTCTCCTTTTCTATATTTTTTTTCTTTCTTTACCTATACATTCTTCTTTAAGGGAACTGGGTAGTGATACTGCGCGATTAAAAAATTTCGATACAAAAGTTTAGTTGAATATTTCTAGGCTTCTAGTACTCAGAATGGAATAAAAATTTCCAGGCTTATACAATCAATCACTCTGAATTCAGTGGTATAAAAGACAACTAATTACTTCCTTATCCAAGTGCAAAAGAAAGGCCCTAACTGATAACCTGTTTTCCCACTTTGCTAAGTGTACCTCATTCTTCAGGTGCACATTACTTGCTACAACCTTCACTCATATACCTTGTATTTTTTTAAGCTATCTAGTAATGTGTATTGTAAATTCCAAAGCAAAATTTAGTTAAATATTTCGCCCCTAGTGAAACAGAAAACATATTGAACTTTGTTTACAATTTTGTACAGTTTTTTCAATGCATATATTTTTTTTCTCGTGTTGTGTGTGTGATATTCTTAAACCCGTAGGTCTACTATGTAGAACACAGGCTGCAGAAAACGGTGTAAAAATTTCATGTAAATTGATTCAGTAATTTCAGAGAAAAATGCACTTAAGTTTGAAAAATATCAACTTATGGAAAACTGTGTTAAAAAAAGAAGAATGTATGAATTACATGCACTGCCAAATTTAAAGAGGTCATTTAAAAGGCTTATCTGCAGAAATACCCCCAACAATATTTATATTGTTTTAAAGAGCAGTTTTCTACTTTATTTTAAAACACAAAACAAAAAATCGGATTTTTCACCCCTAATCACTACCTGGTTCCCTTAATACCTTCTATCTGTTTTCTGACTTCCAATTTCGCTCTTTCTTTGGTTATCTGTACTTCCGTCTGTATATCATTCTACTTTCTTTCTGTATGTCCTTTTATTTTACATATTTTTTATATTGAATGTCTTCTATCTGTCCTTTCTCGTTTGCTCCATTAACATAAGGAAATACATTTTCTTTGAATATTTTCAAATTTCACCGAATCAGTTGAAGTAATGGAATTCCAGGCTACAGATGCGTATTCAAGTTTAGATCGAACCAAAGTAAAGTATAGAATTAATAGAAACGCAGGAGTAGAAAAAAAAGTTATAGACCTTATTAAACCAAGCATTCTTATTGAATGATTATAAATATATTGAACATGATCATCAAAATATAATTTAGAATCTAGTAATACACCAAGATCTTTAATAGAATTTTTCCTAATAATACAGACGTTATTAAGAGAATAATTAAATTTTATGGAAGTAATTTTCGTGAGTACGAAATGACAAAAGTTTTTGTTTCATTAATTTTCATTCCATTATCGTCAGATCAAATAATAATAATAATAATAATAATAATAATAATAATAATCTATAAATTATTATTTTCAAGTTTTACGCGCCTTGACCAGTTACAGTCACCTCGTGTGAGGATTCTGAAACATGATTTTGTTACTTTGTTATTTAATGACTAGGGCCTACTAGATTATTTAGCGTCGATGGAATTGTTGGCATCTAGATTACATTTGCGGCGATACAGCCGAGGATTCGCCATGTCTGAAACAAGATCAGACGTCACAAATAATGGGGTTCACTAGTAATTATTACCATGTTGCTAAGCTTGAGACAACTTATGAACAAAGCAAGTAAAACGTACCCAACTGAAATGGAAAGTAAATTGTCACTTTTTTGCATGGAACCGAACATTGTTCCGCAGGATTTGTAGCTACAAATAATTTTGCTTGAACAATCGCACACGAGCTAACCAGACTATGAATAATTGAGAATAAAGTAAACACTGTGATTTGATAGAACTACCAGAGCGTGAATTACATATTAAGCGCATTGACAAGTAAATAAAATAACCTTTGTATTTGATATTGCTGTATCAAAAACGAAAGCTGTAAAGTAACAAAATACAAACTATTGATACAGTATGTCCAGTAAAATATATTCTTCTGACGTAGCTATTTGGAAAACGAACAACGTAGTAGCCTATCGACTTTATAACTAAAATCGCTCTACAGAAGTCATTACACAAATGTCTGCAGATGTTCAATAAAGGTAAATAATCATAAGGAAGGGACCGTACTTTGTCCCAGGGGGCTGCAAGATTAGGTATTATAGGTCATTCGTTATCTCGTGAAACCAATTGCTTGCGTGCTTTTAGTAAGAACCTTACGGTAGGGGTAAGTGAGCTAGCTAGGATACAAATAGAATTCAAATTTCAAATTCAAATTCAAATTTATTCATAATTTACATTTGAAATTAATACATATGAATAGATATCCGAAATGAGCATATGCTCGTGCTCGGGTACAGTCCAGTAGAGTCTACATAAATTTACAGACATCAATAATAATGTTGATGATACAAATAATAGTAACAACAATAATAATAATGATGATGATAATAATAATAATAATAATAATAATAATAATAATAATAATAATAATAATAATAATAGAATAACCGCGACGGAGGTGATACATAGATACTTACTTACTTACTTACTTATTGGCTTTTAAGGAACCCGGAGGTTCATTGCCGCCCTCACATAAGCCCGCCATTGGTCCCTATCCTGAGCAAGATTAATCCAGTCTCTACCATCATATCATACCTCCCTCAAATCCATTTTAATATTATCCTCTCGTCTACGTCTCGGCCTCCCCAAAGGTCTTTTTCCCTCCGGTCTCCCAACTAACAGTCTATATGCATTTCTGGATTCGCCTATACGTGCTACATGTCCTGCCCATCTCAAACGTCCGGATTTTATGTTCCTAATTATGTCAGGTGAAGTATACAATGCGTGCAGCTCTGCGTTGTGTAACTTTCTCCATTCTCCTGTAACTTCATCCCTCTTAGCCCCAAATATTTTCCTAAGAACCTTATTCTCAAACACCCTTAATCTCTGTTCCTCTCTCAAAGTGAGAGTCCAAGTTTCACAACCATACTGAACAACCGGTAATATAACTGTTTTATAAATTCTGACTTTCAGATTTTTTGACAGCAGACTATATGACAAAAGCTTCTCAGCCGAATAATAACAGGCATTTCTCATATTTATTCTGCGTTTAATTTCCTCCCGAGTGTCATTTATATTTGTTACTGTTGCTCCAAAATATTTGAGTTTTTCCACCTCTTCGAAGGATAAATCTGCAATTTTTATAGTTCCATTTCGTACAATATTCTGGTCACGAGATATAATCATATACTTATTCTTTTCGGGATTTACTTCCAACCTTATCTCTTTACTTGCTTCAACTAGAATATCCGCGTTTTCCATAGTCGTTTGTAGATTACCAAAGAATGGTCAGAATTACAGTGTGTCCCACTGAAAGTTCGAATGTCTACTATACTAGTGTGCCTTCTTTTATCTATCAAGATGTGATCTATCTGGTTATGTGTCATTCCGTCTGGAGAAGTCCACGTATATTTATATATATCCTTATGGAGGAATGTTGTACTCTTGACAATTAATTTTTTTGATGTGGCAAAGTTGACTAACCTAACTCCATTGTCATTACTACTTACGTGTAGGCTCTCTTTTCCAAGTGTTGGATACAAAGATAGCAATACAAAATAATTCATTAATAATAATAATAATAATAATAATAATAATAATAATAATAATAATATTACTAATAGAACAAAAATATTTACAATAATAAAATAAATACTAAGACGGATAAAATAAAATATAAAATCACTTAGCGTGAGTTAACACAACTTAAATAAGCATATAATAACCAGGAAAAAAATGACGAACTCGAAAATCAACAGAAAAGTTCGTTGTATCGCAGACGACAGCAACCGTCGTATTGACATTGTGTTATGAATTATTGGTATTAGGGGGGAGCCGAAAGTCTACGTAACTGCCGTTCTCTTCGAATCATCTCGTAAAATAATGGGAAGTTAATGCTGAAAAACAAAATGTCTACGAGTCAAACTGTTCATTATTACCAGGATAAATACAAATAATACTGAAATATATTAATCAAGTTTCAGTTATAGATCTCCCCTTTTGTGCAAGAGGTATCATATCAAAATATTTTATGAATGGCGGGGAAAATATAAATTTCAAGAACTCACTAGTGACTTCGATAGTGACAAGTACAGTCTAGTGTATCTGTGGCGATGCTAAGAAATCATTTATTGGAGATATACAATGTTATTATTTAAGAAAATGATCTATTAAGCGAAGCGCAGACACAATCACAAGGACATTTAGGCTTGCCTAATTCCTCATCTACTGATAGTTCCTTTGAGGAACTGTACCATTCACGATCAACCACCGGCGTAGCTCAGTCGGCTAAGGCGCTTGCCAGCCGATCCGGAATTGCATTCGGGCGTAGGTTTCATTCCCGCTCGGACTGATTACCTCGTCTGTATTTACCGAGATTTTGCCAACCGTAAGACGAATGTCAGGTAATCTATAGCGAATCCTCAGCCTCATCTCACCAAATACCATCTCGCTATCTTCAATCCCATCGCCGCAAGATAATTTAGTATTTGATACAACGTCGTTAAATGACCAACGAATCCACTTTCTTCTTTCCTTGACGAGCAGGTAGGCTAGGTCTCACGAGATGTCTGTTGGCCTATAGAGGTGTTTTTAGCTGGGCGACGCTCGTACATCTAGCAAGTCAAGTACTTGACTGACGTCTCACTGGACTATTCCTTTGGAGCAAAACATGGGCACCTTCAACAATTATTACACTAATATTTACAATTTACATTATTTACATAGCTTCAAATACTTGGGGCATACTGTAAGCAGTAACACGAGCTGCTGCCAGGAAGTCAAAAGGAAGATAGCAATTGCAAAGGAAGCTTTTAATAGGAAAAGGAGCATCTTCTGCAGACATCTGGAAAAATAACTAAGGAAGAGATTGCTTTGCACGGAGTATGGGTCAGAAACATGGACATTACGACGAAGTGAAGAGAAGCGAATAGAAGCATTTGAAATGTGGATATGAAGAAGAATGGACCGTGTGAAGTGGACAGACAGAATAAGAAATGAAGCTGTGTTGGAAAGAGTGGGTTAAGAAAAAAAGAAGCTGAAACTGATCAGGAAGAGGAAAAGGAATTGGTTGTGTCACTGGCTGAGAAGAAACTGGGTATTAAAGGATGCACTGGAAGAAATGGTGAACGAAAGAAGAGTTCGGGGTAGAAGACGATATCAGATGATAGACGACATTAAGATATATGGATCATTTGAAGAAACAAAGAGGAAGTGAGAAAATAGGAAAGACTGGAGAAAGCTGGGTTTGCAGTAAAAGACCTGACCTTGGGCGGAACACACTAAATGAATTAATGTACACTAGAATACGATATTTTTACAATTTTCACTATAATTAAAAAGTAGACCAACATTGATTAATTCATGAATGTAAACATTCATTCTTTATGAGGGTGTAATAGTGAAAATAACCTATTTTAGTGTACATAATGCAAAAGGCTGTCAAACATGGACTACTTTCAAAAGCCGATTGTCAGGAAAACTAATTTTCTTTTTTAGAATAATGATTTTTCTTCAAAATAAATATTACATTTATTGAATGTTTATTTTTAATGTATCAGTTTTCCTTCATTATCTTAATCACTCTTTCCATCCAAATTATTATTTTACTGAAAATAATAGTTGTTTAACTCTTAGAATAATTAGACCTACATGTAGGTCCACACCTGTGGAGTAACGGTTAGCGCGTCTGGCCGCGAGACCAGGTGGCCCGTGTTCGATTCCCGGTCGGGGAAAGTTACCTGGTTGAGGTTTTTTCCGAGGTTTTCCCTCAACCCAATATGAGCAAATGCTGGGTAACTTTCGATGCTGGATCCAGGACTCATTTCACCGGCATTATCACCTTCATCTCATTCAGACGCTAAATAACCTAAGATGTTGATAAAGCGTCGTAAAATAACCTACTAAAATAAAAAAAAAATATTTACATGTAACTAAACACATCTACATTTTGCTTTTACTGTTTTTATTATTATTGTTATGATTATTATTATTATAGTTGCATAATTTTTTATATAAATTATATTTGATATGCATTTTTATACTGGTTGAGTGAAAGAGAAAGCCTTATGGTCTTAACTCTGGCAGTACCAGTAAAAATAAATCAAATAAATAATTAAATGAAATAATAATATAAACTTTTGGAAATGTCATTGTAGTATCAATCTTTATCATCAGAATGTATTTTCAACAGTCTTTGAGGTCTACTAGTTTTGAATCATGCATAGAACGTTAACTGCATCACAAACAAGGTGCAATTCCTCTCTTGCAGTATATATGTGCCACGCGCCAAATATGACGTCACACCAATATAGTCTGTGAATAGCTAACCTAATCTCAGCACGCCCTGGGACAATACGGTCCGTATTCATCAGCATACAATGTTTATTATACATGAACAGAGATAGCTTATTCATGTTAAGGAGAAATGACTGCATTCAGACAGATTGATGAAGAGACGGACGGACGATACCTGGTAAGGCTTAACTTATCTCAGTTGCAATAAAACCAAGTCCCTTCAAATGAGGGTGGAGATTATAGGAGGGTTGTAAATTTTCAGGATTCCTTTCAAAATCTTGTTACTGTACAGACTGCCGGAACTCAGTCTCTTGAAAGAAAAGCTCAGTGACGGAACTACACAGTACGAAGAGAGATATTTTATTTTATTTTGCGCTACAGAAGGTATCAACTAGTCCCTTCCGCCACTGGATGGATGGACGACATCGCTCCACTCCCCCATCGCCATAACCACATAGACGAAGTAAGACATATGTCCTTTCTCTCTCTTTTCACAGTGAGACAAGATACATCACACGGCCTTTAACAAACTGGAAGCCTAGATTTCCTTTTCTGATAACAGGGCTACTGAAAATGTGTTTTACCGTGAAAATCTCGAAATTAACATTCTGCAGTACCACAGTACTTTCTGTTTAATGGGAAATTAAAAGAATTTGCAATGGTAATCGAGAAAATTCATTGAGGCCACTTGACATGTATCGTGCGTGTTTACATAAGTAAACCTCCTATGCTCTGGTACGCTGATTCACTTTCTGTTCCAATTAGAACCGCTACCTGTGTGTCGGATTTACGCGGTGTCATTCCGCTAATTGGCCGGGGTTCAGTGCCGCACGAACCCCACTAATGATGCGGGCTAGCGATCTGGTGCTGTAAATCATAGCACAATATCCATATTACCTTGTATCAGGTAATGAACTTGTCGGTGTAATACACGACGGCGATATCGACTCTGAGTTTCAAGTCTGTGTTTATCGTAGCGAGACAAATTAGCAGCCGCGTCTGTGGCTGAAGCGGTGTCACGCTAGTTTTCTAACCAGGCGATCCGGGTTCGATCCTCGGACAGCTTGAAATTGAATTTGTGGTGAGCAAAATCGGCGTTGAAAAGGCTTTCTCTCAAGATGGGCTAGTAGGGGTTTTCGAAGCTGATGTGCGCTCTGGATCCTAGGAATTAACAGGCTACTCGTCTGATGATGAGACAGGATGGCCCACCTGTCACCATCGGATTCACGAATTACATTCATACCACTAGTCAGGGTTGGTCAATAATAGCATATTCAGAGGGCACAATGAGTCACGATTCGGCCCAAAAGTTTATAATAAAATTGCAAGCCATTTTACAAATTTGAAATATTTTTAAATTGCAACTTTTAGAAAAGAAATTTTTAAAATTATTCATGATATACAATATTAACAAATGTATTTTTTTATCTTTTATTTCTGTCGACTATATTCCTGTTTTTATTGAATATCACTGGCTTCTCTCTGATTGACAATTAATATTAGGCCTAAATATGTTTTTTTTCTCTCGTTCTCTCTTTCTTTTTTATTGCTTTTGTGTGTTATTTATTGATTTGAATTAAGTTACTTACTGTATTTAGTAAACAGTCCTTGTAAATTTTATTTTATATTATTGTCTAAAATCACACTGTACACGAGCCTGGCTTTTACAGTAGTGGCTAGAAATATTTTTGTTTTATAAATTTAATTTGTACACGCTAGCTTGTTAATAAATGAATGAATGAATGAATGAATTAATTAATTAATTAAGGTTATGTGTAAGGATTCAATGTGAGTCCGACCATCGAAAAGCAAGGTTTTGTCTCACACTTGCTTTTTTCTCCAAAATCATCATCTGCTCGTTTTAGGGATAGATCTACTGCCACAAATAATAGTTATTCATAAGTATTAAATATGTTGTTTCATTTTTTGAATAGGGATCTTTGCGAAACGAGACCGTAGGCCAAATGAAGCAAACCTACGAGCAAAATAAAATTATTTTCAACATGCATGTCCAACACTGTCTTTTAGTCAACCATTCGTTCGAGGTGTAGTATGTACTACTGGGTGATCAGTTCAAAGTTTGTCATGGCTCGCTGTATGCCGTCATGTGGCTAGTCGACGAGCCTAGAGAATTCAATCTTCCTACACTTTCGCAGAGGTGTGTTGCTTATGTGCCAGAGAAGTGGCCTAGAAATACTTACCGATACGTACGGTAACGCCGGTAGTGGCAGGAATGTGAACTGTTTCGAAACATGTACTGAGGTGAGTTTTTTCTTACTGTCGCGATATGGGGAGAGGGTTAAGACGATTACTTACGTATTTGTTGACATTAACTTGGACGGTCAACATGGACACGGAGCATTTGATTTGTGTTGTGGAATGTTGCCGTACGCAAACGATGATAACAAATACCCTGCGTACGACTTGGCCGCGCAAAACATAGTTCGAAAGAGGTTATGGTAGCACACAGACAGTACAGACCGCCATCTGTTGCTACGACGTTCAAGTTATACCGTACACGTTCTCAAGTTCAGATTGAACGCCTTGATTAATGGCAATTTCTCTGACACAAAAGCTGAACCTCGCTTCAAATCGCTGACTCATTAACAGTGACGTCATGACACACTTTGAAATGAACACCCAGCCTAGTGTCGTGCGATGTTCGAACATGAGAGGGGATATCAAGATACTACAAATTTCGCCGTACTCTTTAGGCAAACCAACAGTACGTGGAAGTGAAGCGTGTAAACTAAAATAACCGAGTCCATTGAAAACCGGTAAGAGGCCTTATGTTCGGTTCATGTTTGCCGAGTCTCTGTAGAAGCGAAGCTCCCTTTGCGTTTGTTCAATCTTCATCTTTCTCTACATATGTTCGGTGCCTTTCACCTTAGCTCCTCTTCTCTCTTCGCATTTATGCTTTAGCTACATAAGGATATCAGGTACATATCTTGCGAACTTACGCATAGAAATGAGTATAGGTAACTTAAAATGACTAAATATCCACAAAAATATACATATAAATAAATAAAACAAAATATATAAAAGGCATATGTTCGAACATGAGAAAGACAGTCAAGACATTACAAACTTCGTCTTACACCGTATTTAATATGAAAAACTAATAGCAAGATCTGTGCTAAAACATGAAGGGGAGGGAGTTGAGAACAGCGAATATTTTTACAACAATGTGGAACAACCATAACAGGCCTTCTTTTGCATAGCAAAATCGACTAACTTGAATAGAACATAATGCTTGTAATATACGTTGTTATCATCCGTTATAGTCGCACAAATATTGTGTCAGAGCAACTGTGATTAATTTCAATATTATGTTAAATTACTTGTCTTTACATCTAAATAAAATTTCACAAAAATTATTCTAAAATATTTAATCAGCTAAACTAAAAGCATGATGAGATGGAAGGGTATAAGAAGGCAGAGAACTTCAAGGTCACGGATCACACAAGGCGCAAGTTCGAGCGAGCTGTGACAGACTCGATTCTTCAAAGCAGACTTCGGTTCTTGTCACGCTCGACAAACTTGAACCGAACATAAAGTTTGAAATGCACGATTTAGTATGTACATTTTCCTGAATCGAGCGTGTGAAGGATATGTTTCCTAGTATGGATGTTAAGGTTAGAGCGTTAGAGGATTGCTATACAGCTGACTTCCATTCAGTGAAATTGAATTTAATTGATGGCAATTAACTGACCATTAGAACAACGAATCTTCATTTATATTATATACATTACGAAGAAATTTTACAAAAAGAATCATGCTATATATCCAGCAGTCGATAGTTCGAGCATATGCAAATAAAACTAACGAATTACATTTATAGTGTAATATATGTTGCGAGAGATTTTATTTCCGAAAATTTACTTGCTGAATCACTTCTTAAGCGGGGTGTTACTTGTCTATATCACTTCTCGAACTGCACTGTACTAAGCGAAACCTATTCCAGGCGTACGTCTGTTAGTATATGTAAGCTAAGTTATTTGGATAAGAGCTAATTATTTTTTTCTCTGGTTTCAGAAGCCGTACATCTACTGCCATTTGTAGGACATCTTTCAAAATCTTCATTCCTAATTTGGGTGAGTAAATGAAGTTCAGATCATATTTAATAATATTTTACACTAATAGTTTGTGGCTTGTCGAATCACCGATATTACGCTGGCTCCATAACCAACGTATGAGAGCGAGACGACTGATTACGAAATTTGCCGTTTTCCGGCCGGGTTGTACTAAATTTGATCGCTTTGTAGTTGTCTATTTTTAAGCCTATTGACTTAAAATTCTCTGTCTTCTCGCACAGATATGCTGGTATCTGAGAGTTTCGTTATGGTTAGGAAACCCTTTCTCAAATGTTTCCGTTGTTAGGTTGGAACAATTAATATTTAAAAAATAAACAGTAGTTTGTTAGTCATTTGGTCTGTTTCTTGCGCATATTGTCAAACATTAAGAAAATGGTTTTAAAAATTCAAACAAGAATTGGTTTGGTGCAATATTACTATTAATATTGTAGAAAATTGAAGAAGATTTCGGACAACAATTCATGTAAGAGAAGAACTTTCTTATCTTGCATTAATTAAAAATTTCGAAGAAACTATTTCAGTTGATGATAAACTGTAATCGGGAAGAAATTTCCGGTTGTAGAGGTTCTTCATGCAAGTAAGAAACTAGCTAGAGAAATCTCATTATCAGTTAGCATTGCTAATGCGTTGAACAGTTGCTATAAAGCACCCTTAGGAAAATTTTATGAAAACTTCTGGAAACATATCCATAATAACAGCAAATAATATGTGAATTGAAAGAAGCTGATTGTGAAAAGAGATACAACGGTTCATTACGTGTATTTTCAAAGTTGAAAATGAAATAGGAATGGTTATTCCGAATACTGTGAAAAGACTAGGCCCACTTTATCTACTTTCAAAGGTGAAGACCAGGGACGTACGCAAGGGTGAGTTTACCGGGTTTGAGACCCCCCTTTGAACTTAAAGAAAATACATATTTAGATTTGATTATTTTTTTCCATAATAGTTTTACTTTCTCTAATTTTTTACTGTCAGAGTAACAAAATCTACATCGACATAAAGCACAGTATAATCCTTCTGTATAATCCCTGTGCCTGGTGCTGCGGCACGTTGGAATTACAACAACGCTATCTTTATTATAGAGATACCTATCGTCCTAGTACCAACCATGTAATATAATGAAGCCGACACAATATGATATTTAACTTGTGATACATATCGAAATAGTACATTATGCAACGAGCCTATAATGGTAGTAATTAAGACGCAAGTATGTTTGTTTATGAAACGAGCGCAAGCGAGTTTCATAATTTTCATACGAGCGTCTTAATTACCATTATAGGCAAGTTTCATACGACTTTTATGCTCGACCATATTGCTAACTCGAAATTATTCAAAAGTAGGTCATTTTATGGTTATGTAAGTGAGTAACGAACTGACCTGAATTTTGAGATGTGCGCACACGCGAAAGTATTGAAATTTTGCGAGGCCGAATGTCATTGACCTTGATATAACGTAGAAAATAAGATGAACATTAGTTTTGATATAACCTGGAAATTGATTTAGAATTGAAAAACGAGATGACAAATTGAACTTATTTGAATATTATTTACAATTAACGCTAATTATTATAGTAACAGAACATAACCTTCTGCGACAGTATTGGATTTCCAGCCTCCGTGACTTTTCGCTAATTGTCTTTCGATTGCATATCCGAGAATAATCGATACTTGCGGTTTTATAATGGTACAAAGGTGATTTGTCATTGGCTGAACACCTGAACTTTAATGAATAGGTATACTTTAATGAGGTGCATTAAAGGGCTACTACCAGGTGTATAGTTACTACATTTCGGCATGGTCTAGCATAAAAGTTGTTTTGACAGTTCTGCAGTACAGATGTTAAATATTGTGCATTGTCGATTTTAAACTCTAAGAGAGGTATTCACCCGTTCGTTAGTTTGAGATCTGAATTTAATGTGAAACGTTCGTTTAACGTTTTGTGTATTTGACAGTTCATATTTCAAATAATAATACACAATATTTAAGGTGTTAGGTTCAGCTTACAGCAGTAAAATTTTGGATATTTTTTACATTTTTTTCCTCCATTACTCTCTCTTGTACAATAATGCAAATTAATATGTGTAAAACATTGTCCTGCTGCTATATGAAAAAAATATTTTTACGATTTAAAAAATTATTTATATTTTTTTTAAATTCAAAATGGTGGCAGTTCACTGTGCAGTGATGAAGCGTTTTCCTCATAACTCAAAATCTATCCAACATTCCGTGATTAAATTTATTGTGTGTATTTATGCATGTCATATCTACAGTATGATGCAAAATCACTTCACTACCTTTGATAGATTGTCAGATAAAAAAATAAATTCATTTTTAAAAGTGGTAAAATATCAGTATTTTTATCTAACACGAAAAATATATATTATTTGTTAAGGAATGTAGTTGAAAGAGCGTGATATTGTAAATATGAGTTTCAGAAGTAAAATAAAAGAGAACATGAAAAAGGTAACAAATTTATGAGTTATGAGAAACGCACAGTGAACTGCCACCATTTTAAATTTTGAAAAAAAAAAACATTTAATCATAAAAATATTTTTTTTTCTTCTAGCACAAGAACGGTATTATACACATACCAATTTTCAATATAGTACATGACACAGTAATGAAAGACAAACATGTTGAATATTTCCAAAAATGTTATTGCTATAAGCTGTATCTAACCCCTTAAAATAAATTTAATAACAATTTAATAAAATCCACAAACGATTAGGGACAACGCAGAAATTCTACTTGTAGCAAGTAAAGCGATAGGGTTGGAAGTAAATCCTGAAGAGACTAAGTATATGATTATGTCTCGTGACCAGAATATTGTACGAAATGGAACAATAAAAATTGGAGATTTATCCTTCGACGAGGTGGAAAAATTCAAATATCTTGGAGCAATATTAACAAATGTAAATGACACTCGGGAGCAAATTAAACGCAGAATAAATATGGGAAATGCCTGTTATTATTCGGTTGAGAAGCTTTTGTCATCTAGTCTGCTGTCAAAAAATATGAAAGTTAGAATTTATGAAACAGTTATGTTACCGGTTGTTCTGTATGGTTGTGAAACTTGGACGACTCTCACTTTGAGAGAGGAACAGAGATGAAGGGTGTTTGAGAATAAAGTTGTTAGGAAAATATTTTGGGTTAAGAGGGATGAAGTTACAGGAGAATGGAGAAAGTTACACAACGCAGATCTGCACGCATTGTATTCTTCATCTGACATAATTAGGAACCTTAAATTCAGACGTTTGAGATGGGCAGGACATGTAGGACGTATGGGCGTATCCTGAAATGCATATTGAGTGTTAGTTGGGAGGCCAAAGGGAAAAAGACCTTTGGGGAGGCCGAGACGTAGATAGGAAGATAATATTAAAATGGATTTGAGGGAGGTGGGATATGATGGTAGGGACTGGATTAATCTTGCTCAGGATAGGGACCAATGGCGGGCTTATGTGAGGGCGGCAATGATCCTCCGGGTTCCTTAAAAGTCAGTAAGTAAGTAACAATTTAATAATGACCCCCCTTGACAAAATTCTGCATACGCCATTGGCTGAGACGATACTCAAAACTGTCGAATAAGGACAACGTTTGTATCCACATGCACAGACTAAATTCAATTTTAGCACATTCTATAGCCTAACCGCTTGGTTCATATTGATTGCTTAATTTGCTTGACAGTTATATTAATTTCAACACTGTTAGTCACTTTATAATATTTCGGCGTAGTTTGTACACTGGTAAAAAGTTAATTTTTCTTCCATAGAAATGGAAAGCAACTGTTTTTATGCCTCAACATGGAATAAGTTTTGGTGGTGAATATTCAGTGATGTTGCGGTCGCTTTCGTCACAATGCAAACTTCTCATTTCCTTTTGTCTCCCGTAAAAACTTGGTCGTGTCCGGAGCCTGGCCAGTGTCCTGTTACCTAAACTTTTCTTGGGTTTTGCTTCCCTTGTATTCACTCCGCGAACAATGGAGAGCTAGGAATCGATATGGCTCCATCATGCGCCCAAAAATAAACCAAGATGTAATCTCATAGGCGGGAGCTCCCGCTAATTTAATTTTGCTCTCTTTCTTCGTTGCCGCATTTCAAGTCAGATATTGGCGGGGCCATCTTAATCCCCAACATCCAACCAGCAACCCGCTGGTAGTCCTCATTCAAAGAGGACCTGAGAAATGTGTTGGTTCGTAATTGCAATAGTAATTATTTCCTTTTCTTGAAACGTTTTTGTACCTCTAGAAGTGGAGGCAATTTCACACAAAGCGCTTGCGTAAATATCGAAGAAAGAATAAAATTCAACCAAACATGGATTATTAATTCCCGATATGCTCGTGACACGGAAATAATCTCTTGGCAACAATCTTCAGCATGCTGTCAATAAATTTACCGTTTATATTGATGTTTGCATTACTTAGATATTATGTGATCATTATGTGTATGTATTTATTCACACTGCAATGGGTATATACCCGGTGGCAGTGGTAACTAATTACACTCAATAATGACAATAATAAACTTGTTAATTAAAAATAAACTTAATAATACCGATAATCATTACAAATATTTAATAATAATAATAATAATAATAATAATAATAATAATAGGGAATATCCTAAATTAAATGAAGCACGATCACTTAATAGTACATTACGCAACGAGCCTATAATGAAGGTAATTAAGAAGTGAGTATGGATATTTACGAAACGAGCGCAAGAAAGTTTCATAATTTTTATACGAGCTTCTTAATTACCATTATAGGCGAGTTTCCTACGACTTTTTATGCTCGACCATATTTCTAACTTGATATTATTAATTTTATTGTATCTGACCTGGAGCAATGTCCCGTATGTTGTGAGATGTGCGCAGACGCGAAAGTATTGATTTTTTCCGAGGAACAGATGTCCACAGTGACATTGCTAGGCCATAAGAACCTACAGAGATAACATTGAAATAAAATTAGACATTGAAAAACGAGATGACAAATTGAATTTATTTGAATATTATTTACAATTAACACTAATTATTATAGTAACAGAACATAACCTTCTGCGACAGTATTGGATTTCCAGCCTCTGTGACTTTTCGCTAGTTCTCTTTCGATTGCATATCCGAGAATAATCGATACTTGCGGTTTTATAACGGTAGAAAGCTGACCTGTCATTGGCTGAACAGTTGTAACCTGAGTCGTCATTGGCTGAAAGACCTGACCTTTAATGAGTAGGTGTACTTTAATGACATGCATTAAAGGTCTGCTGCCAGATGTATAATTACTACATTTCGGCATGGTCAAGCATAAAATAACATTTAAAATAAATCTAATTTGTATCTTAAATCTAAGTTCGAACTAAAAGCCACGAGTATGATATGTTCATATCTGCACAAGTACCTTTCAACACTACACTCATTTCGCTGTCAACTCACTCACTGCACTGGAACTACGACATATTTCACTGATTCTATCCTGATTTCACTAACACTTCAAAAACATTTCACTGTTCAGATACTTTGCACTGCCACTATAAACTATAAAGTTTCCCTGACAGGAACACGTTTCACTGACACAACACACTTCACTGACACAACATAATTCTTCACTGATACAACACTTCAATTACAAAATATCATTTACATCCTTTACATACTGTGTATAATTATCGTCTATTAGTAAAGTCCTTAAGCCTATTTTTAAATACGTTTTTGGTTGTTGGTAAAGCCTTTAGTAAGTCTGCAGGTAGAGCATTCTAGTCACTGATAGTGCGATTGAGAAAAGAAAACTTTCCAGTGTCCGTCTTCCGTCTTCTTTCCCTCAATTTATATGAGTGGTCGTTCCTTCAAGAGTAATTTGGCGGTTGCAACCTATTTTTTATTTCTCTCCAGGCAGGCTCACCTCTGTATGTTTTGAACAGTACGCATAATCGAATTCGCGTTCTCCTGTCCGTGAGTGTGTCCCATTTTAATTGTGTGTCCCATTATATCCACAAAACACTGGGGGAAAGGGATTCTATCCGGTGCTGTGGATTGAACTTCGGCGTAGCTCAGTGGTTAGAGCACTTGGAACGTAGAATCAAGGACTCGGGTTCGATTCCCAGCGCAGGAGCGAGTTTTTCGCCTATAATAATCATTGTTACCATAACAGAAATATTCTGTAGGACCAAAAATTAATCTTTAAGTAAATGTGCACGCTGACAACTGCCGATCGTTCACATTCCAGAATCTTCGGATGCACTCTGCCATCTATTGAAATGGAGAGGAGAGCTTTTAATTTGAGGTAGCTCTTTTACTACTTAAGTATAGAATAATTATTTATTTTAGGTTCTTTTCAGCATTGTAGGTCATTTTTTACTTCAAATAATGCAGCTAGAATAGAAATGGGAATGGACAGTATCATGAGTACAATCCTAGTTAGAAACTCAAGATAATTAAAAGAATCCAAAGTGACCAAAATAAGTTTATGAAACAATATTTATTAAATCAAATTGCAAATGCGACAAATAAAGCAAACGTGAATATTAAAAATAATATCTTTAATATTGGATTATGGTGGCTATGGAATAACTTAGCTACAAGGAACAGGTCCGCAAGCTTAAATCTAATTAAATCAAGATGTAAAAATATAACTAGGCAAAATGATTTTAGTAGTAACAATGAAATGCGATCCCTAATAGCTTTTAATAAATATAAAAATATGGGGTAGGAGTACATACTTAAATGATATGAATATGAAAGAAAGATTTGGACTGGCCTGGTTCAGACTAGGAATCTGGAAATTAAGAAGTAATAGAGGTAATATACCTCAAGGCACGTGCCCATATTTGTGGACGGAGAGAAGATGACATTCACAATGTTCTCGAATGTCAAAATACAAAAGATATACGGATGAAATTTAAAGGGGAAAAGTTCCTGCAAATAAATAAATAAATAGCTATAGGCCTAAGAAAAATGATGAATAATAATAATAGCACAAAATTACAAAAGCAATTAGGTTTATATCTTTTTTTGACTAAGAAAATTAGAATGGAAAGAATAAATGAAATAGCTAGAATTGAGTGAAAAAATACATAAATAACTAAGGAAAAAAATAAGAATAAGCATTATTAAACAAATATGTTGAACGATTTTTTTTGTGTTATACTGTAGATGTAAAAGTATGCATAGAAGAAGTAGCAAGTAACAACATACTAAAATGAGTTGAGTCTTGCACAAAACTAAACGCAAGTGCAAGATAAAAAACATTTTTTTTTGTATATTAGATATTTAAATTGTGGAAATTGTATTTAAGTAATAGTATATATATTGTATATATATGTAAAATTATTGTATGGGTTTAAATGATTACTTGTACGTACTTTGTCTGTGAACTATAATATAATAAATATCATAGGTAATTTTTTAACATTTTTCGGTTACTTTATTAATCATTTTAGAGCTTTTTAAGACTATAAAAATCCGCGCCCTGCTTATTAGTATAAGAAAACACTCATGATGGCTTAAACAATCTCGTATTTGATTGACACTGCATCATCGGTAAGTTTCTAAGCGACTCTCTTTCTATAGTACATTAGTTAATCATCAACAGTTTGTTTTTACGCTCGACGAGATTTCAAATTTGATAAAGAGACTTGTATCAGTGAAGTCCATCGCTGTAGAGCAATCATATTTGGCTAAATGACGCTATAATCAAATATAGACGATAAGTTACTTTGAAGTGACAAATCAATTTTTCTTTAACTTACATCTACACTAATAGCATTTGACAGGGCTTTCCTTGTCGAATGATTCTATCTGCACCTCGAGTTGTATTGGCTAAAATACGAGTATACAGATTATTCTCTCGTGTATTATCGATGCTCAAACCCCATGAGGAACAAAGATTTTAACGAGTTATAATGTACTGTTTTGCGTCCATAAATTTATAATAATTATTTTATAATTTCAATAACTTAGTTTATGTAGTCTTTTATAAATATATTACTTCAATTTCTTCAATTATTTGAAATTTCATTCATTCATTTAATGTTCTGCCTAAGGGCAGATCTTTCACTGCAAACCCAGCTTCCTCCAATCTTTCCTATTTTCTGCTTTCCTCTTCGTTTCCTCATATGATCCATATATATTAATGTTGTCTATCATCTGATCTGATATCTTCTCCTATCCCGAACTCTTCTCCCGTTCATCATTCCATCCAGTGCATCCTTCAGTAGGCAGTTTCTTCAATTATTTGAAATTTCATTCATTAATGGTTTTCCTAAAACACCCTATGAAATGTTTCATATAAAACAATTATTTATCTCGAAAAGGAAGCAAAAACGAGCAAAACTGTATTAATGATTTCTGTTTCAAATATCTCAAAGAATAACATTCTGAAATTGACATTAGTTATGGTTCAGCCTATATAATCCTTTACATTGTAATTCTCATACCGTCATATTAACATATTCTTTTGCACGTTCTAAACATACACGGTGATCCGTTTGGGCATGGTTAAAATGAAAACACCGTAAAACATTTACTACTCAACTTTATTTGTTGAATCTTTGTGCATACAACACTGAAAGATGGGAGATTCCTCAGAGCTCAACATGAGCCTCATTGCGCAACTCATTACGTTGATGCAATTCAGCCCATGTCCGTTGTAATATACCTAAGAGGGGTGATTTGAGTAATTTTTACTCTCAAATCATCAATGTTCCTGGGATTCTGTGAATAGGCAATGTCTTTAACAAAACCCCACACGAAGAAATCAGGAGGGGTTAGATCTGGAATGTTTGGGGACCAAGCCAAGAGATAGCTGCCTCTCGTACTGGGTTTCGCCTGCAACCTCCGGCATGTTTTTTTTTAACACAGAACCTGTTTCTACATATGAAGAGTCCACTGCAAGAATGATGGATGTCATTTGGAATACATTTTGCTTGAGAAGCAATTGAAAGTTTGAAATGCTTAGCGCTCAAAGCTTAACTGTGATTTCCCGATCATTACTGGACAATGACTATCATTGTTAATGCCATATAACTATCTATGTACATTCCATATGTCTTAAGCTATGCATTGACAGTCTTGTTCATTTTCGACAAAAAAGTGACATCCATCATTCTTGTAGTGGACTCTTCATATGTTCAATAGCACAACATTATAGAATCGTATTTACGTACATTACGCACACCATACTCACGTCGAAATTCCCTTTGAACTTTTTTAACACTCTCAAATTTAGCATACCAAAGAACATATTGTGACAGCTGTTGATTTGTAGCAGCCATTTTAATCATCTACTATTTCCATTTGTCTTTTCAGATTATGCTTTGTTGATTCTCATATATGGAAACTCCCTTTTTTAATCATAATATAACCAGCAAGAAATTTTTCCTACTATCATAATACCTTTTAATAATAAGTTAATATTATCCATACCCAAACGGATCAGACTGTAGCTATATCATCTTTGTTGTTACATTTCTTTATTAATCAATTCAGGTAATATTTTCTTTTTTTATTTATCAATCAACAAGTATTTGGACATATAAATGTAACTTTTCAATATTGTTAATGTTGATTATGATGCAGAAATGTGTACATTGCCTGTTAGACATCATGGAACGAAGTATAGTGCCGACACAGTGTACTATATACAATGACGAAGCTTGAGTTTTGAGGGTGCTAGAAACAATAGACTGTGCCGGTACTATTTTGCATTGCCTGTAATGAGGCGATATTAGCGATCCTAGTGGTGAGCAACTATCTAGTGTTTGCATATTTACTATGTATTGAGTTTCGTGACTGTATATATTAGACTGTGGTGCCGAGATCATGAAACCGTACGTTCTACCTCCGTTCTCCTTCATGGTATGTAAAGAGGAAGACTTTTATTTTTTTCACTTATTGCATATTATCAAGTGCTTCAGTCAGAATAAAATATCATCACTGACAAACGAGTTCGATCTAATCCCGCTTTGCTAATGACCTCTCAAAAAAGTCTTATATTTCTATCTAACTGTTGGGCTGCTTTCAACTCGCTCTCTATCAATGAGAACGGAGATGGCTTTCAGACTATTCGCGTGTTAGTTTCTTGAATGACTTGGGTAGAAGTTTTCGCTCTGAAGGTGTCAAGGATTATTAAACTTCAAGTGTCTGAGATGTAGATTTACCATCTTTACTTCAATATTAATATGGAACTTTACAAGTACGCCACCAGTGAATTCAAAAGCACGACTATTACCATTGTATAACAGGATTTTAGACGGAGAAAGCTCTCCAGATATTTAGGCATAAGGCTCTAGTAATACCACTTTTTAAAAAAGGAGATAGGAATGACTGTGAAAATTACAGAGGTATTATTCAGGATATAAAATGTACACAAAACTTTTAAAACAAAAACTATATAAACTTTATGAAACCAAATTAATCGAAGAACAAAATGGATTCCGGAAAGGTAGATCATGTACACATGGGTACTTCACTCTAAAAATGATAATAGAAAAACGAAGAGAGTTTAATAAAGACAAAAATTTGGCTTTCATCGATTTTAAAAAGGCTTTTGATAAAGTTAATAGAGAAATGTTAGGCCTATTTGAAATTCTGGAATAAGATCGTGTTGCAAAGAAATTAATTAATACAACTTATAATTTATATTGCGAAAATTGTATATCAGTATATACAAACAAACTGATTGGAAATTAATTAATTAATTAATTAATTAAGGTGCTCGACAAGGTGGTAGCCTATCCCCATTACTATTTACTATATATATGGATCATATGTTTAGGAACTGAAAACGAACAAAACATGGTAATTTGAACATCAGTAGACATTTGAAATTATATATATTACTGTTTGTAGTTGATGTATTATTATTAGCAGATTCTGAAGATGGCCTCCAACGTTCTGTTTTACAATTACAACTGATATCTGAGGATTACGGGTTGGAAATTTCAATTAATGAAACTAGAATAATGGTATTCATTGGAAAAAATCAGCTTCACAACGAAATTTTTCTTTATAATAAATCTGTAGAAAAGGTCTCTTGTTTTAAATATTTGGGTTATCATTTGAGCTATGAACAAGAGAAAGATATTTCTACAAAACTGAATTACAGTGGACTCTCCTAAGTTCGACAAAACAGAATTCAAAGTTCAGTCCAATAAGGGTAGTGGGTGTGGCAGGTGAAATGAATACAAATTCTTATTGGTTATCCATCAACGAATACAGTACTGTACTTGCATTTCCTGCCCGCCCCGAGACTTGTGTATGCGCTTCTAGTACCACAGTGGGTTTCGACAGTTCCGTCTCTCAAACGGCACAATTCTCAAATAGAAAAAGAAGAGTTCATTAGTTTAAAATCAGTGTTCAATATGAATGTTCTAATCAATAAAATATTCTGTTTTCCTTTAACAAAAGTATCACTACAAGACACAGAAAGAATTCCCATTCAAATGGCAAACCCATTTCTTAGTGCCCGTATAGGGGCGTGTCTAATTCTCCTACGTAAGCAGTCGAACTATAGAATGTCGAACTTGGTTTCTGTCGACCTTGAGAGCTTCCACTTTAATTTAACTATGCAATGAATACCATTAATAACATTTTAAAACCTTCTCTTGCCCAAAACCAAACTAGAATTAAAGCCTATAAAACAGTAGCGAGACCTGTTCTCATGTATGAAAGTGAAGTTTGGATCATACGTAAATGTGATGAACTCCAAATCACAGCCAATGAAATGAAACTTTCAAGAAGAACTGCTAGCTATACTAGATTAGACAAGAAGAAAATTTTGGGTACGGTATTTTGAAAGAATTAAATATTGACTCAATTTTAAAGAAAATTCAAAATTATAGACAGAAATGGAAATCTCATGTACTCAGGATGCCGAGAACAAAGATGCCACGCCAAGCACTAAATTACCGTCCATTAGGAACAAGATCTTTGGGCAGTCCGATGAAAAGATGGAGTGAGACCGTAAGAGGCCACTAGGTTTAATACGTGATAGGAATAAAAAGAAGAAGACGACTTACAAATTTCTGCATCGAACGATCGCAAATGAATGTGTCCTGCACAAAATGAATAAAAAACAGAACTGCCGCTGACGATTGAAAGAAGAAAGACGTCATAATTATGATGCGTAAACAAATATGTAATTTACTGCAATTTATCGAGAGAAAGAGTGAATGAGGAAGGGATGTTGGTCGGAAGCATAGACTATATCATGATTACGCAATGTAATGCATTGATTAGATGGACGTGAGAACAATACAACAATTATGCACGCTGCATGCCAGCAACGTGGCATAGGTGTGGAGGGCGGCATTCGTGTTACCAAGCTCTGCTGGGGCGCGGTTTCGAATTCCGCTTGGCACACTACCTGGTTGATTTTTAGAGGGTTTTCCCATATCAGACAATCCCATGGCGCGCATACTGGGGCTCGTATCATCTAAATATCATTTCACTATCACCAATTGTCGCCCTCGGTAGCGTAGTTGGTATAGCGCTGGCCTTCTATACTCGAGGTTGCGGATTCGATCCCGGCCGAGGTCGATGGCATTTAAGTGTGTTTAAATGCGACAGGCTCATGTTAGTAGATTTACTGACAAGTAAAAGAACTCCTGCAGGACAAAATTTCGGCACACGGCGACGCTGATATAACCTCTGCAGTTGCGAGCGTCATTAAATAAACCATAATCTTTTATCACCAATTTCATATATCTGTGTTGAATACCAGATCAGTTATTAAAAATTTGAATTAAAATTGAAACAATATGTAGGCCTACATATTTCTGTATTTTAACCGAGCGAGGTGACTTATGTGTTCTGCACGGGACTCAAATTCGGGAAGTCTGTGGTTCGATTCCTGGACCGATCAACCTGATTGTGGTTTTCCATATTTACTTATGAAAATGACGGGTTAGGATTTTATTTGTCACGGTCTATGTCCCTTCCCCTCCCGTCTAGAAAAATAATTTATATTTCATATCATTCATCTTCTTCATCTTATTCAATAGACATATTCAGGTCAAGACGCTTGTCTTCATCCTCTTACGGGAAGGGGTGTCCTTTCTGCAACCGTTCCTGGGTTCCCAGCCTTCCGTAATATCTCTGCCAGGATTCATTCCTTAAAAGCACTTCCAATGGAATGGAATGGATATTTTGCTGTTTGGTCACCTTGGCGGTATGAACTTAGAGCGGGAGGAGGGTAGGATGTCCCCATTGGGTGAGCGGTTGAGGAGTCACATGCGGCCGGTGGGCTAGTACACCCTCACCCTTATTCATCCCATAAATTCGGGGTGCACAATAGACCTCAGTATGGACGACGTGCAAAGGGTCTTTCTAACCCGCCCGTAGCCACCGTGACCTGACCTAATCTAAAGGTATTTTAATGTTCCAAAGCTGCTCACAGGTGTCAATTTTGATTATTGCCTGGGAAGATTATGTGGTTGGAATTGTTACGTTGTTTTTAAAATTGTAAAACTGTAAGGAGAATTTCAAATAATTAGACTATATTGATTATCAGCGGCCTGATACCATTCACCATTCCCATGAACATTAAATGAGCCGTTCAGAGCAGAAGTGGTGTAAGTCAAAAATGGGTAATGAGGGTTAAAGTAAACATTCTGTAAAATACAGCGCAAAGTAACAATTAATATTCAAATTACTTAAACTATTAGTAGTCAGTGGATAGCACGAATGACATATTAATTCTACTTTGCGCTGTATTTTACAGAATTTTTACTATAAACCTCAGTACCCAATTTTGACTTACAAGTAACATATAAAACAAAAAATTCTTCGGCTTGCATGAAATGTCTACTCTTGTTATATAATTAGTAGAGATGAAAGTTCGGACACCGAACATAAGAAGTCAACTACGTCGCGTGTTATACAAGTCGTGTTGTTTACATCAACTCGGGTTATTACAGGGACAACTGTTATACTTGCATCGAAACATTGTTGAATATATTGTATTGTATTTATTTACATTCCATGGTATTCGTACATAGCTTCACAGAATATAGAACATGGAAAAAAAAATCTTAATACTACTGCAAAATCTTAATTATAGACACCGGTTTAGTTGAATATATTCAGAAGAGTTTTACAATATACTTGTACAACACAAGGGGGTTAATATCAATTCTTAATACAAGACAGAAATATTCATGCACCGTTGCTGAATGTCATAAATTCACCTACAGATTAGAAGGCGTGAGTAATTAGATAATTCTTTAATTTGGCCCTAACTAAACTTATGTTTTGAGTTTGATTTTTTATATTCATAGGAAAGCTATTAAACAATTTTTCTGCCATATAACGTACTCCTTTTATATAGTCAGGCGACTAAAACCAATACAGTATACCATACATTTATGAAACTGACATATCTCATTCTCTTCTTTTCTAGAAAATCTTTACACATTTTAAATAAAAATTAATGGTGTATTTTAAGTGTCACTAATTTTGTTGCAATGTATACACAACTGTGTACATTTGTAAATTGTCAAATACAAACATGTTTCGATTTTCACTCAAACAAGGAAATGTTCTTTCGTCATCACACGATGTTACTGTCGTGATTTTGAAATACTCGGCAGTTTATATTTATTACAATATTGTGTATTATCTTTTGCCTGTTCACTATTCAATTCATATTGCACTTCATAGAGTTTCGAATATATGCTTTTTTTTTAATACTCATCAATTTTAATTTAACGATTTTATTGTTACCAACAGCTGATCGTACAGAAGTTCAAGTTATTTCATTATACAAGGGAAAGTCTAAGTATTGTGTACGTTGTTGTAGTCGGCAATTTTCTAGACGTACGCTTTACAACGAATTGTTTAAAATGTGGATTCTCAAGTTTATGGAACGGAATATTCACACATATTAGCATCAGATGCAAGTTATAATAAAATAGACTGATCCGAAATCAAATCACGAAACAATTTTAGATTTTTTTCTCTCTTTACTACGTCCGTAATGATACATTAGTATGGTTCTTGGCTTGGATAGAAAACAATTTCGTATTATAATTAAATTTAGCAAATGAAAAATTCGAGAAATGTAGATGTTGTAGGGAAAAGACTAACTGTTTTTTGTAATATTATAATATTCATATTAGTTATTTAAACTTGAATAGCTTATATTATAGGGCGTAACATTGAAGATGTTAATGAGATTTATTAAATCTTTAAGTATTTATAAAAGTTTCCTTTATTTCTATCTCAAATCTACGTAGTCCAAAATGTTATTATATTTTATTATTTTGTTTTTGTTAATATGAGCGTTTATATTTCATTGTTTATTTTCAATGTATTTCCAAACTCTGCTTTTTAGTGTGGAATGTTGCCGCAGGACTTAAAGCAGTCTTTCATGACAAAAAGTCGCTTGCTTGTTGTTGCCATATGTAATAAATCGATTGTGTGAAAGAGGCAGAGCATTCAAGAGCCATCTGTCGTCAGTATTAAAAAACTTAATGTCTCTTTGTGTGACGAATGTCGAACGTTAATTGCGTCAATAGACTACGAGCTTTACACAGACAATACTACACTCCGGAATATTGTTTGAATGTGCTCGTTTACTGCTGTAAGGGTAAAGTAGGAAACGGATGTTTCATTTTTGGAATTTTTAATAAACAAATGAAGTAAACAGCGTCATAGTCATGACACAAGTTTTATCGGTTGATTCGTCGTACACAGTAACTAAAGCAAAAACATTCAAAATGATGAAAAAGGCAGGGAATTTTTCTCCATGAGTGGGAAATGGGGAACACTGATTGTAGACTTCCAATATTTAATTTTATGAAGAAACTCTGTATAGAAATGTTTTACAGTGTAAAAAGGTATATTTTGAACTTGTTTTCAAAAGCTATAGTTTTCACATAGGCCTATACAGAGTATGCCAAGGAGTCTGTTACATTTCATTGCATAATATAGACCTACTTATTTTTTTCACTTGGGGTCCTTCACCTCTCAAAACTTGGAAAATCGTAGATTTGTACATTTATAAAATACTATATTGTAAAAATTGCCTCAAATTTATGATTCCAATGCATGTTTAGGGTAGATGAAGGTAATTGTAAACAGGGAATAATTGTAAACAAATGCTGTGAGAAATGCAAAACTCTCAATTTACTAATTTTAATTCTGGGGAATATTTAAATTAACATGTCGGCTAGCCTATAAAACAGTTTGGCGTCAAATAGGAGGAACTGCTTAGTTTTGAACGAATGTTTTGTTAGAGTCTACAAAGAAAGTTGAGAAAGAATTTTGCTTCATCTTGATTTTTGGCATTGTAAGTAAACGTACAGTGCTATTTTGTAAGAATATGTTGTTTTATGAGTAATGTATAGTAGTTAACATTTATTACAATGGTTTTGAGACCTCCCATAACCTCAGTTCATTAAATTATGGCGTGTTTACATTTGCCCCATAGTTTTATTTGCTTGGGGGTAATTGTAAACATGTTTTACTATGGTTACATTTCGTACTTTTCAGTAATCAAAGAGACCGCCACCCAACTACACTGTAGAGGATTTAGAGAGGGTTTTCACAGGTGTGAAAAATGGTAACTACAGTTATGGTGAAGCTCAGGAGAGGAACTGAGTTCCTATATTGTCATATATCATAGGTTAAAGGGACGAAATGTACCAGTGACCAAAATTGGTGTTGGAAGGAGTGCAGCTGTTTCTTCTGAAACAACAAAAAATGTTCAGTATCACTTAGCCCGTGCGAAAATTGGTGTTCACAATTACCCCTCTCAAAGGGATAAATGTAAACAGGTGGGGTAAATATAAACTAGCAATTAATAGATGAAAAAAGTCAACTTTTTTATTTTAAACCCATTTCCAGGAAAAAGAAAGATCTAAAAATAACACAACGTGTCGTTGTCATGCTTACCGTTGCTGAGGGTTGTGTAATGTTGAAATATATTTGAAATCGTGAAAAGTGTTTACAATTACCCTGGTCTACCCTATATAACAAAAAGAAATATTTCTTTAGTAATTAATATATTTGTTGTGTATCATGTATCTTTATCAGGCGTATGGAATGCCCCTTATTCTCGCCATTTCCTTTTTCCCCACATTTCCAAATAACTTTAAAAAATTCAGTCATTGATTGGTGCACAACCGTCTTCATATAGTGGAAAGAGTCCAGTTTTCTTTGTGCTGCTCATGTCATACAGCGTATTCCGAATCTCACCGGTCCGGTGGCATCAATGACGTCACGTTGCAGCGAAATAAGGAACAAAACTGCTGGAAGGATCGATGGCTGTCATGGCGACTGCACAAGTTGTTTTCTGTGCTACGCTAGCAAAATTTTGCGAAATTTTCGTACTCCCATCTCGTTCAAAGAAAAGATAGCATAAACAATTTATTTCTTGAACAGGTAGTAATAACTGGTCCGTTGACATGTTCGCTCATAAGCCATTAACATATTGTTTTTACGTTGTGCTCATTACAAATAATACAGCAGAACTAAAGCAGAACACACCGCCATGACACAACAGTGCACGATGTTATTCGTCTGCTAATTCCCGCCCTATACAAGAACCAATCAGATTCACTGATGGCGGCTGATGGAGACTGCCACCACCTCTGCAAGTTGATGGCACCGGTGCGACACCGGTGAACCATCAATGACGTCATCGGTGGAATTCGGAACACCGTGATGCCATCGGATTGCTCACCGGTGAGATTCGGAATACGCTCATAGATTTCGTGTTATCCCAAGTCTGGTCTATTATCCTTAATTTAGCGACGCTTAAACTAACGGCTATTATTAAATACTAAATCAAAGTTTATTTTTGAAGCCACATGGCGTTATGACCTGCTGTTACAAATTTTATTTAAAATTAATAATTATTGTCATAATAAGTACAGGGTTATTCTGTAAGATAGACCCAAATTCATTAATTTCTTTTTAATGAAGTATAAATTGGACATGAACAATCTACATACTAAGAAGAAGAGGAAGTTTCCAAGTTTTTTAAACACAGGTTATAAATGTTCAATGTGTCCCCCTCTGCTGTACGGCAAACATCTAACCGGTAGCCAAACTTGTCCCGCACGCGAACAAGATTGTCTTGTGTTACTGAGTTCACCGCAGCAGTGACACGGTTCCGCAGTTCGGTTAGAGTTGTTGGTAGAGGTGGGACGTAAACAGCCTCCTTAACATGGCCCCACAAGAAAAAGTCACATGGCGTGAGATCAGGAGATCTCGGTGGCCAGAAGTGTAGACTCAGATATTGATTTCCCATGCGACCTGAGGAAGGAATTGATAAAAAAATTCTCGGACATCACGGTGCCAATGGGGCGGAGCTCCATCCTGTTGGAAAGTGCAGTCTTGTGAATCTTCGGTAAGTTGAGGAAAAAGCCATTGTTCCAACATGTCCAAGTACGTTATTCCACTTACAGTGCTTTCAACAAAACAAAATGGTCCATAAACATTTATCCGTGATAAGGCACAGAAGACGTTTAGCTTCGCCGAGACTGTCTCATGATGTAATGTTGTACGGGGATTTTGCAGATCTCATATGCGAACATTGTGTCTAATCACTTTTCCACTAAGGTGGAACTTAGCTTCGTCGCTAAAAATTAAGCGCGATACAAACGTGTCATCCTCCATCATTGGTACCAGATCACCACAAAATTCAATATGCTTTTCTTTGTCAAACTTCAGAACATCCTCTTTCGTTCGGTATGTAGGCTGTTCATGTCCAAGTTGTATGTCTTGAAATACAAATTAATGAAATTGGGTCCATCTTTTATAATAACTCAGTATAATATTATACATTTTAACAACACCATGTATGGTGGGTCCCTATCACCACGGCATGGCGCGTCCTCAGGTTGCGGATAGAGGAGACGGCCTCCAGATATGGAGGGTAGCTGCGAATATATTGAATAAGCAGTCGTGGACAGCCGATAAGGGGTGGTCCTCCAGCTTGGGGGTTGGGCGAAGGGCTAACAACCCATCACCGTAAAAAACAGCTTGTTACGAATTCCTACAGTAAGCCTCGGAATAGGACTGATTCTCTGGCACGACCACAGCAAAGGAATAAGGTTTTGAGATTTGGCACTTGGAACGTAACTAGTCTTTATAGAACAGGAGGGGTAACATTAGTAGCAAAAGAACTAGCTAGATATAGAATAGACTTTGTGGGAGTACAAGAGGTTAGGTTAGATGGGAATGGCATATCACAAATAGGAGATTACTTGTTGTATTATGGGGAAGGAAACAATAATCACCAATTAGGAACAGGATTCTTTGTACATAAAAGAATAAAATCAGCAGTAAAAAAGGTCGAATTTATCAGTGACAGGTTATCATATTTAGTACTTAAGGGTAGATGGTGCGACATCATAGTTATAAATGCTCACGCCCCTACAGAAGAGAAAGACGACTATATAAAGGATAGCTTCTATGAGGAATTGGAACATACTTTTGATCAGTTCCCTAGATATCATATGAAAATTTTATTGGGGGATTTCAACGCTAAAGTAGGACGGGAGGATATTTTTAGACCAACTATTGGAAAAGAGAGCCTACACGTAATTAGTAGTGACAATGGAGTTAGATTAGTCAACTTTGCCACATCGAAAAATTTAATTGTCAAAAGTACAACATTCCCCCATAAGGATATACATAAATATACTTGGACTTCTCCAGATGGATTGACACACAACCAAATAGATCACGTCTTGATAGATAAACGGAGACATACTAGTATAGTAGATATTCGAACTTTCAGAGGTGCAGACTGTAATTCTGACCATTATTTGGTGATTGGAGAATTAAGAGAAAGATTATCAGTAGCCAAGCGAGTAGAGCAACAAGTTAATATTACTAAATTCAATATTTTGAAATTAAAGGACGAGGAAGCTAAGCAAAATTATCAGGTCGAAATTTCGAATAGGTTTGCCACTTTAGAAAGTTCCGACGAAGTTGAGAAAGAATTAGATGTTAATAGCGTGTGGGAAAATATCAGAGATAGTATCAAAATTGCAGCTGAGCAGAGCATAGGTTATTATGAAACTAAGAAAAAGAAACCGTGGTTTGATGAAGATTGTTGCATGGTAGTAGAAAGAAGGAAACAGGCAAAATTGAAATTCTTACAGGATCCAGTTGAGGAGAATAGAGATAATTATTTCAATGAAAGACGGGAAGCAAGTCGTACACTTAGGAATAAAAAGAGAGGTTACTTGAAGGAAAAACTGAATGAGGTAGAAACAAATAGTAAGAATAAAAACATTCGAGATTTATATAAGGGTATAAAGGAATTTAAGAACGGATATCAGTCAAGGGTAAACGTGATCAAGGATGAGAATGGTGACTTGCTTGCAGACTCTTCATCAATCCTAAACAGATGGAAAAACTATTTTGCGCAACTACTAAATGTACATAGGCCAAATAGAAATGATCGGGACGATATTGAAATACAAACTGCTGAGCCATTTATACCCGAACCCACGATTTCAGAAGTCGAAATTGCGATAGAAAATCTGAAAAAGTACAAGTCTCCAGGTATCGATCAAATTCCAGCAGAATTAATACAAGAGGGTGGAAGTGCATTATATAGCGAAATTTATAAACTTGTACTTGCTATTTGGGAAAAGGAAATTGTACCAGAACAATGGAAGGAGTCCATAATTGTACCTATTTTTAAAAAGGGGGACAAAACGAACTGTGGTAACTTTCGAGGAATATCACTTTTGTTGACGTCGTACAAAATTTTGTCCAATATTCTTTTGAGGAGATTAACTCCGTACGTAGATGAAATTATTGGGGATCATCAGTGCGGTTTTCGGCGTAATAGATCGACTATTGATCAGATTTTTTGTATTCGGCAGATAATGGAGAAAAAATGGGAGTATAAGGGTACAGTACATCAGTTATTCATAGATTTCAAAAAGGCATATGACTCGGTTAAGAGGGAAGTATTATATGATATTCTTATTGAATTTGGTATTCCCAAGAAACTAGTTCGATTAATTAAAATGTGTCTCAGTGAAACATACAGCAGAGTCCGTATAGGTCAGTTTCTATCTGATCCTTTTCCAATTCACTGTGGGCTAAAGCAGGGAGATGCACTATCACCTTTACTTTTTAACTTCGCTTTAGAATATGCCATTAGGAAAGTTCAGGATAACAGGCAGGGTTTGGAATTGAACGGGCTACATCAGCTTCTTGTCTATGCAGATGACGTGAATATGTTAGGAGAAAATACACAAACGGTTAGGGAAAACACGGAAATTTTACTTGAAGCAAGTAAAGCGATCGGTTTGGAAGTAAATCCCGAAAAGACAAAGTATATGATTATGTCTCGTGACGGGAATATTGTACGAAATGGAAATATAAATATTGGAGATTTATCCTTCGAAGAGGTGGAAAAATTCAAATATCTTGGAGCAACAGTAACAAATGTAAATGACACTCGGGAGGAAATTAAACGCAGAATAAATATGGGAAATGCCTGTTATTATTCGGTTGAGAAGCTCTTATCATCCAGTCTGCTGTCCAAAAATCTGAAAGTTAGAATTTATAAAACAGTTATATTACCGGTTGTTCTATATGGCTGTGAAACTTGGACTCTCACTCTGAGAGAGGAACATAGGTTAAGGGTGTTTGAAAATAAGGTGCTTAGGAAAATATTTGGGGCTAAGCGGGATGAAGTTACAGGAGAATGGAGAAAGTTACACAACACAGAACTGCACGCATTGTATTCTTCACCTGACATAATTAGGAACTTGAAATCCAGACGTTTGAGATGGGCAGGGCATGTAGCACGTATGGGCGAATCCAGAAATGCATATAGAGTGTTAGTTGGGAGACCGGAGGGAAAAAGACCTTTAGGGAGGCCGAGACGTAGATGGGAGGATAATATTAAAATGGATTTGAGGGAGGTGGGGTATGATGATAGAGACTGGATTAATCTTGCACAGGATAGGGACCGCTGGCGGGCTTATGTGAGGGCGGCAATGAACCTTCGGGTTCCTTAAAAGCCATTTGTAAGTAAGTAAGTAAGTAACAACACCATACCACTAAACTTAAGAACACATATAAACAAATTTCTCGTAATATTTCATCATTCGCTATATTTAAAATTGAATTATCTGTACTTAAGAAACGTAAAAAATTATATATTACAATTATATGAACACTAATAAATATAATATAATTATTAAACAATTAGTAAAAGTCAGACATGTTTCGGAGATGCTTCTCCATCCTCAGTGGCTTTACCACGACGGCTGGTTCAGGTGATCGAACCGCGTTGTTTCTTGGCTTAAAGGAGACAGATTCTCGAGGTTCTAGACATATTGTTAAACAATGTACAAAAACTTGGATACAAAATGAGATCAAAACTACTTACACACAGGAAGACGAACTTAATTTGAAACTATACAAATGTCACTTAATTATACCTAATGTTGTACATCCCGTAAAATGGGAATTACTTCAGAAACAGATCTTCCAACGTATAAGTAAGAAAATTAGATTTCAATTTATTAAATTAAAAAAGAAACTTCAAAATTTACGTTCTACTCAAAGACCAAAAATAGAAAAAGCCAATAAAAAAGTCTCCTTTAAGCCAAGCAACAACGCGGTCGATCACCTGAACCAGCCGTCGTGGTAAAGTCACTGAGGATGGAGAAGCATCTCCGAAACATGTCTGACTTTTGGTAATTTTTTAATAATTATATCTATATATATAATTTGATCTGGTAATGGAAATTACGGGAAAACGGCTCAACGGATTTTAATGAGTGACCCCTCATTTTCATGCCTGGCATCCAAAGTTTTTCGGAAAGGTAGTAGTTTTCAGTAAAATGTCAATTTTCCTACATAATTTTCCCATTTTCCAAAATTCATCTGTTGTCAGTTTTGAGAAATAATTTTATCGAATCACGGCCGACTTGATTGAATTTCAGAACAAAACACACACTACAATAAACAATAGGCTATTACACGAAGGCCATGACCTGCAGGATTGCCGACATATTTAGAGCTCAATTCAATTTGTTATTAAAAACTGATTCTGCAGTGTATAATTTTCTGAATACAGCTGTGTATTGGATATTCAAATCTACGAAACTTGAGGTCGTTTGATGACAATTACCATTAGAAATTAAATATTATTATAGTTAATATCATGATGCATCTATTTTTCATTAATTGTACATAATACTGATGCTATATTGATGACATGAAAGTGAAACGTTTTGTGGTTATGTAAGTAAATGTAGAGAATATCTTAATTTAGATCTTCATTTCTATAATTTACTGAGTGGCTGCTATATATAACTACAAAACTTAAGTAAGATAATAATATTTTTATTAAAAATCAAATATTTTTATACTTATTAACCCAGTGGGGTTGGGTCTTTTTCATATATTTAATGGCGGTGTAGTGTAGATATTGATATGTGTCATTGTCTTCAGTATTGGCTCGAGAGAGCGCAAAAATTACAATTCCTAAGGAAAGATAAAAAGGTATTACTTAGTGATAAAATAAGAGGCCTAGAAAATTTTGTAGTCTCCAGATCATTTTAACAAGATTTCTTAGTAGGATAAAATGATTTTACGCTCTACATTTCAAGTTCTACTTGCAGCCGCTATACGAAAATGCTATTGTTCGAAAGTTAGCAAACCCCTCATTTTTTTAACTTTTGCCTACAATCCACAATGACCTGAAATAGCTACTGCTATCGTCCTGACATTGATACTTGCGTTTTCGCATTGAAACTCAAAAACTGAAGTTGGATAGGTTCAAGAAAAAGTATTTGGCCTAAAAAATCCATTCAGAGGGAGTATGTTTCATTATTATGGAAGCAAATAACTATCAAAAAGACAAGTATTCTTCATTGAAAATAAATCTGAAAAATTGTTATTTGAACATGTAACGAACTTAGTTTGCAGCAGTATTTGCTGCACAAGCCACTAGTTATATTATATTTATTAGTGTTCATATAACTGTAATATACAATTTTTTACGTTCATTATCAAATCTATGAACACTCATAATTGGCCCAACATGTGTGGTTTATCTTTGAATATATCTGTACTTACTGTAAGCAGAACACACTTTTCACGTCATTCAAGAATCAGCTCAAGCGCATACTTCATCTCTTAAAGAGTGTTAAACTCACGGTAAAGACAGAAATTCGTTTCATTCTCGGTTCCTGTTGTTTAAGAAAAGTTCCGCTAACCACACTTCTCTGACCAGGCCTGCCAACACAGATTTTGACGCAGCTAATTATAAAATATTAGATGATGTTAATACCTTCACTTACCCTATACATCTTTTCTGAAATATAGTTTTCTGGCGAGGAGGGTCAGTGTTGCTGGTCATATAACAAGCGAAGAAATTTGAAAACTGCTGGAAACTCGATTTTAATCCGAAAATCTTATACTAATTACAAGTTTTCAACTCTACAATTAAATAAAGCAGAAATGAAGATTAATAAAGGGATATACTTGGCGAATTATGTGCCATCTCGACAGATTCCACTCACGCACTTAGAGAGAAAGAAAAGTGGGGGGGGGGGACGGTGGAAAGAAGTCGGCCATTCTGGTTATAGAACTTTTTCGTTCCACCCTGTCACATTGCTCCCGGCACGGAGGCACTTTCCACAAGTTTCCCTTCTCAACTCTTAATTTTGATTGTGTTATTAAAACGTTTTGAAATATAAATTAAAGAACTTTTAATTTCCTGTTTCAGAATTTTAACTCGTACGAATATAACATTATTTTGTTAATTTATTTTATTTTCACGCTTCTACGCACTAATTGCGTTGAATTAAGAACACAGTAAAGCATTGGTAGCAAGAATATTTCGTAAACTAAAGTCCTTAGTGAAATTTAGGGAAATGTTAGCTGTTGTTTTATCAACAGTAATCTCACTAGACGTTTTGATTTTATCGATAAATCTGCGAGTGGAACACGAGCAGATTTATCTTGAGAAAACCAAAACTCGAGTGGGATTTAATTGACTATTACACGATTAGAAGAAAGTATATAAAGATTAGAAGTAACGAAGTACTCCAATACAATAAAATATTAATTGACTTACGAAAATACAACTGTCTTCAAATGTATTATTGTACCATCTCAACGTTACAAATATTACGCTAGATGCATGCTAGATGGCAGTAGTGTCTTTATACAGACACTGTAATGATTACTATTTAATAAATCTTAATATTAAACAATCTCTGATACGTGACTATCCACAATATCATATAGCAGAAGTTCTTTTTATCCTCTCAGAGCAGAAGCTATAACATAACCTAACTAATATACACAAGTGTTAGAAAAGTTTTAATTAAGGACGATGACATAAAAAATAAACATGAATAATTTTAAAAGGAATAATTATTGAATGTACAATTTTCAAATTTGAATGTGGTTGGTGGTTCCATTGATGTTATATTGGACGTGTGCGTAATAGAAGTGGAACTCGTTGATTTAGGCCTACGTGGTGTATTCAACTTATTCAGAATTTCCGAATGAATCATTTTAAAAGGAATAATTATTGAATGTACAATTTTCAAATTTGAATGTGGTTGGTGGTTCAATTGATGTTATATTGGACGTGCGCATAATAGAAGTGGAACTCGTTGATTTAGGCCTACATGGTGTATTCAACTTATTCAGGATTTCCGAATGGTGCTCTTCATTTATTTGTAAATCGGATATCAGAAGATGCATAGGTATGATCAGTGATTTTTATCAATTCTTTTTCTTGAATGCCAATGCGAGTCATATTTGAAACTACTGTGCATTGACTGGAGTGGTTTGTAATTTTATATATATTTTTGACGTCCAGACCAGCGCAGTTTCAAATGTTGGCAAACAAAGAAACAAATGCTAGGGACGCGATAAAATTAAACAAATGCTAGGGACGCGATAAAATTAATCAAATGCTAGGGACGCGATAAAATTGTGCGATAAGCAGCCATGATTGGTTGAAATACGTCCTTTCGTACCGTTTTATTGGTCAAAAGTAGTATGACGTAGTAAGAGTGTAATAGTCACGTAAAAACACATACGCCATTCCGTGGTCTAAAGATGATGCATTTTGTAAAGTAAAACATACACATCTGATCGAATATTATGAAGTAAGTAGCAGTCCTTGTGATCACGAACAAAATGAAGATCCCTAAAGTAAAACAAGCAACGGCAATCTTAAGAATATTCCCAGTGCGTTTAATAATCGGTGGAATTACCAATAAAATTTCTCATTTTCCCTATTTACGTAGTGATGGAATATTAGGGAGAAGACGAATGTTGAAGCTGAAAACGTAATAATTTGTTATGTTGCACTACTAGATTCTGTTGTATCTGTTTGGTCTAGACCAGGCATGTCAAAGCCCTGCACATTGTGCAGTCGCGCACATTGTGCACTGGTCTGCGTGCAACGTGCAGTTCCTATTCCCCTACCTGGAGGGAGTGAATCGGCTTGGAGGGGAACGCGACAGGGCTGTACAGTACCTATAGTAGCAGATAAACTTTTGTTTCAGTAACACAGATCAGTACGGGTGCTCATTGAGCTGTGATTGTGAATGCGTTATGGAAAATAAAGTGAGGAGTCCACAGATGTAACGAAGAAGAGAAATCACGAATCATATAACATAACTGTTATGATGTTTTCCTCAGCCAATAGTAATTATTTTAAAATGAAAGTCTTTCATCATATGATGTGGACCTAATAGTGATATGAGAATTTAAATCATATTAGTAAAGTTCTCAAAATATGATATTCGCCTGCTCTTATTTCTTAATTAGTACTCTCACGGCAAGACAAACATGAAAATGATGTTGTTTTGGAGTTGTACTAACACAGCCATCAATGGTTAGACGACTTACAACTTTTATTTGATAAGCTGATAAGTGATGAGAATATAGTGAGTAATAAATGTGAGGCTCTTGAGGTTGTAAGGGAAGGAAGAAAGCAACTATTTGTAAGGCGGAAAAATTTTCTGGAAAAATAATACATAATGGCGAATTTTCCACCTCACGTTACTACATTATCTAATATACTTACGTTAATAAATCTTTAAACCTGACATAAAGAAAATGTCCTCGATTCACAGCTTGTGAATTACTCTTTTAACTCAATTCAGTAACGCCCCCAACTTGCTAATACTTGCTCTCAACGTTTTCCAAATAAACTATATATAAATTTAAATTCTAGCTTAATTTATCCAATTTAGTAATAATAATGTGAATTTATATTAATATACAGCAAGGAAATGATTCCAGCGTAAAAGCCTCACAATGTCCTATTGCATGTAATTGGGAGTAAAATATTTTCCTTCTTAGCATTTGTGCACCAATGGTCCCAATAATGCTTGAGGAACAATGAAAGAGTATTGCTTTGAAATAATCAGTACCTGCTACGTAAAATGAAATACTGTGTTCGTTTTTTGTTGTTTCGAAATTACTGCACTATTTATATTTTCTTCAAATACTGTATAAAAATCATGTAAATAAATGATTCTTTACAAACGACTGCATTGGGAATTGTAACTAAGTCTATTGTTTCTTGTGTTACAATTATTGTCAAATATAGACACTGACAATAATAGTGTTTTTCCCTCTGCTAAGCATGTTTATAATGTCCAAATGTCAATTTAATTGAACACTAGAAGCGCAGAATAGATTCTTGTACATCCCTCCCGCTAAGAACTGGTAAGAGCAACACGTTAATGACGCAATCTGCACAGACCGGCGTTCTGCGCACATACACTGCACTTTCAGTGTCTGATTTTTGACATGCCTGATCTAGACCATCAATAAACAGTCTTATTTCTGCTCTCGATCATCCCTAGGTCTGGGATATTTCATGGAAAAATTAAATCCTCTTTGCTGATATCGGCCTTTAGCACATTCAGAAGAAAATCTATAAAGATCCATTAAGGAATTTTGAAACATTAGCGATCAAATGTAACATGGAATTATTAACAAGCAAGAAAAAATTGCAATCCATGAGAAAAAACTAACGTAAAGTAAAGTTTGTCTCAATAATCAGATACCTATACCTATAGGTCAGTTTCTGTCAATGGCGTTTCCAATTCACTGTGGGCTAAAGCAAGGAGATGCACTATCACCAATACTTTTCAACTTTGCTCTAGAATATGCCATTAGGAAAGTCCAGGACAACAGAAAGAGTTTGGAATTGAACGCGTTACATCAGCTGCTTCTCTATGCGGATGACGTGAATACGTTAGAAGAAAATCCACAATCGATTAGGGAAAACACGGAAATTATACTTGAAGCAAGTAAAGCGATAGGTTTAGAAGTAGATACCGAAAATATAAAGTATATGATTATGTCTCGTGACGAGAATATTGTACGAAATGGAAATGTAAAAATTGGAAATTTATCCTTTGAAGAGGTGGAAAAATTCAAATACCTGAGAGCAACAGTAACAGATATATATAATACACAGGAGGAAATTAAACACAGAATAAATATGGGCAATACCTGTTATTATTCGGTTGAGAAGCTTTTATCATCCAGTCTGCTGTCAAAAAGTCTGAAAGTTAGAATTTATAAAACAGTTATATTGCCGGTTGTTCTTTATGGTTGTGAAACTTGGACTCTCACTTTGACAGAGTAACATAGGTTAAGGGTGTTTGAGAATAACGTGCTTAGGAAAATATTTTGGGTTAAGAGGGATGCATTTACAGGAGAATGGAAAAAGTTACACAACATAGGTCTGCACGCATTGCATTCTTCACCTGACATAATTAGGAACATTAAATCCATACGTTTGAGATTGGTAGGGCATGTAGCACATATGGGCGAATCCAGAAATGTATATAGAGTGTTAGTTGGGAGGCCGGAAGGAAAAAGGCCTTAGGGGAGGCCGAGACGTAGATGGGAAGATAATATTAAAACTTATTTGAGGGAGGTGGGATATGATGGTAGAGACTGGATTAATCTTGCTCAGGATAGGGACCGCTGACGGGCTTATGTGAGGGCGGCAATGAACCTCCGGGTTCCTTAAAAGCCAGTAATTATGTAAGTAATCAGATACCAGTAGAAAGAAGAAAACAAGTTTTTACTTAGGCTATAATATCTATATTTATGAAGAAAGAGACATAACTGACAAAATTAACAGTTACTTTTGAACTACAGGAATTATTGATAGAATTATGAAACCACCCCTCGTAGAAAGGCATATCTGAATTGGCTAGTACAATACTTCAACACGATCTATAGTAACTGCAGGGAAGCATGGATATTGAATATACTATATCTCTTGAGAGCAGAAAAACAGCTTGTGAAATGCGATTCGCGGTAAAAGTAGTGGGATATATTAAAAAATGCTGTCCAAAGATAGCATTGGTATTTTGAAAGGACTCGAAATCAAATCAGTTCTGGGAACACAAGCATTACTATCATATACTGGAATAACCATCTTCGAGGAATGAGTTCAATTAGAATCCACAAAGCTGTTTACAACTAAACATACACTCCAGGAGGCCAAAGAGCTGTTCGTAGAAAATTTTAACTAAGAACATAACAGGCATAACGTCTCTAAATATTCACATTTGTTTAGTGGATGATGAAGGATGATTATTTTTGTTGATTCCGCGAAACAACAACTGCATAGTTAATTAATTTTTTACTGTGACGATTTGACATAGATTTGTTCATTTTGTGTCGCAAATGAATCTTGACGCAGGAGAGCGTAAAGACAGACGCAATTTAAAAATAAATTTATAAACAATATTAATGTTTCTGCAACATTTGAATTGACAGAAAAATGCAAGAAAATTATGTTCTAGTTCAGCAAAGAAAGGAGAGCAGAAAACGTGTGCACAATGCAGTATGAGATGAGATGAAGAATTATGCAAAAGCACGTTCGAATAATGATTAATGTAGGGCGAAGAGAATTGGAATTACCCTTGAATTATCACCCAAACAGTAAAAAAGGAGTAAGTAACCTTTTATGCATGACAAACCTGCAGAACTGTAGCTCCTCAGAGCGACTGCTTTACTACCCCTTCTTACCCCACCAACCTTTTCTACCAGTGCGGTCATGGCGTTCTAGTTACGCTCGGCTGTATCAACTTTCATTCTCGCGGCGGCAGGTATACAATACGCTATCAAGAATTACAAATTAACAGATAATAAAATCCTTAGGACATACCTTTAGAAAGTAAGAGAAAATGAACGAGGGAAATAAATAAGTTAAAAGACATGTAAAATAAATTTTAAAATGTATGTGTGCATATAATTTAAGACGGTCTACCATGGATATATCGTCCTATTACTAGTAAAGCCGATTAAATCCACTTTTTGTGTAAAATAAGTTACGTACAGACTCCGACTTATCTTTCGTACTCTGTATTCTACTAAAATGGAATAAGTTCGAAGTGGTGTAGGCAACAAACCAATTACTTTATTTGAAGAATTTATTATGATTTTTCGTGCATTAATAAGGTTTTAATTCCTGTTTTTACAAAGCTTGCATTACTGGTCTTAACTGGTTTTACTAGTAATAGGACGATAAATAAATTGTACGTTGATAAGTGATTAATAGCTATATGACCGGATATCAATGCTGTCATTCAACATTGTAACGCACTCCAGCCAAATAAATAAATAAATAAACAAATAAATAAATAAGTAAATAAATAAATTAATTAATTAAAAATATATACATAAATAAATTAATATAGGGTAAACATTGGTAATTTAGTGATAATTTCATGAAAACTAATTTAAAATGCAAATGTGTAAATATATTCCTATTCCGATTTTTTCATCTAAAAGACGATAACTTGCTGCACAAATCTGGAGACATAAAAGATTAGATACGTTCTTGAATATGTGCCAAAAACCACTTTTACAACTTAAGCTTAAAGGTTGGTTATTTCGTGATAACCTTGGTAATTTCGTGATATTGGATTGATAATTTCGTGAGAGGTAGAAGAATTGTGGAAAAATTCATTAAAGTCAAATTAAATTCTCATTTATTGTTACAAGACTTCAAACATAGTAATTCCGTCTAATATTCATAGCACGAAAACATAGAAATACATATCAACACATAATAAGAATGAAATCAAAGTAAAAATTGAAATTGGAAAGGGATCTTCTTTGCCCTGAAAGGGTGAACACTTTTATTACGGACTTTACTATAGCCTATATTACTAGGGTAACTCCAAAAGTAATGCATAACGTTTGTTTAAAAATTATATTTTTATTCTACGGCTTTGCTATTTTCACAGAATGTAGATGCATCCTTAAGGAACAAAATGTCACTTTTCCACATAATCCCTGTCCCTTTCAACTGCCTTACGTAACTTAGGAACGAGGGCCTGAAGACCAGCACGGTAAAAGTCTGGACCAACACGTCTGAGCCACTCTTTAGCAGCGTGCACAAGGGAGTCATCTTCTAACCTCGTTCCGCGAAGGGATCCTTCAGTTTACCAAATAGATGGTAATCGCATGGTGCCAGTTCAGGGTTGTAAGGCGGGTGATTCAGTGTTGTCTATCCGAATTTTCTGATCTGGTTTGTGGTCTTGTGACTGACATATTACGGCTGTGCGTTGTCGTGCAATAGCAGAACATTCTGCTTCTCCCGATGTCGTTGAACACGACTCAGTCGAGCTTGAAGTTTCTTGAGTGTTGTCACATACGCGTCAGAATTAATGGTGGTTTCGTGTGGCATGATGTCCACAAGCAAGAGTCTTTCTGAATCGAAAAACACGGTAGCCATAATTATTTCTGCCGAAGGTGCACTTTTGAATTTCTATTTCTTTGGTGAATTTGCATAATGCCACTCCATTGTCTGCCTCTGTCTCCAATCCAAAATGTTGGAGCCATGTTTCATCTTTTGTCACAATTCTTGCAAGTAAGTCATCTAGCACTTATCATTGGCACTTAGCATGATAACAAATCAAACAGAAGCTACACTGAACCCATTGCGTCACCCTTTTCTTTTTTGTTATCACACCTTATCTTCAGATTTCTATAAAATTCGTAATGTAATGCAATTTTTAAAATAGTATAAAATGTAACGCTTAATGCTCAACAAAATTTCGCCTCAAATAGCTAAGATTTCTATCAGTAAAGCTAAGCCTATATGGCGACTACAGATGTATCTAAAATTTCAAAAACATTTCCTAAAATTTCATGAAGATGCAATAAATCTTTGTACCAAATATCATATGCTTACCTTTAGTAATAAGCCTGTAATGTAATTACAAACATCCACAAAATTTGTACGCCTAAGAAGTCGACGCAAACTTGCTCTCTCCAAACATAAAAGCTCACTGAAGCAACTACAATAATCACACAAAGCTTAGCTGTATGTTTCTGGAAACTGGACTACTAATGCAATCCCTTGGCGAAAATTTGGATCTCGTAACACCATTGATTAGTTCACAAAAGAGCAAAGAAAAAGTATCACGCAATAACCACTGCCACGAAATTACCAATGTTTACCCTACAATACGCGTACTACAGTTAAAGAGAACTGGAACATGGCAAAATCTAATCTAGGGCGAAGAGAATTGGAATTAGGCCTGCCCTTGAATTATCACCGAAACAGTGAAAAGGAATTAATGACCTTTGAAGTATGAGAACGATATGACCTGAAAACAGGCATTGAAATTCATCCTTTCACTGCAAACCCATCATTCTCCAATATTACGTATTTTCTACTTTCCTATTAGTTTCCGCATATAATTCATATATCTTATTATCGTCTGTCATCTGATTTCTTCTTCTGCCCCGAACTCCTCTCCCGTTCACTATTCATTCCGGTGCATCTTTCATAGGCAGTTTCTTCTGAGCCAGTGATCCAATGAATTTATTTTTTCTCTTTCTGATCAGTTTCAGCATCATTATTTCTCTATCCACTCTTTCCAATACAGCTTCATTTCTTATTCTATCTATTTCACACGCTCCATTCTTCTCCATGTCCACAATTCATGCGTTGATATAACTCCGGTATTTGGTCACAATACGATAACTCCAAAATGGCAATTTCCTGCTATCTACACCTACCGGTAGGATATTTAGAAGCTGCAGAAAAGCTTGAGCATGTGGACAAAATTAAACAGTGCCCTAATCTACGATGTTGTTTTCATTCACATTTGTACGTAAACTAGAATTTAGATTTTTAAAGGAAAGGTGAATTTAAAAATGCTTGTATTTCAAAACCATAATAACATTTTTTTGTATTGCAAAGATATTGTAGGAAAAATTAGGTGTATAAGAACACAGTACATCAGTTATTCGTAGATTTCAACAGGCATTTGATCTAGTTAATATAGAAGTTTTATACGTATAATATTCTCAGTGAGACATACAGCAGAGTCCGTATAGGCCAGTTTCTGTCTGACGTTTTTTAAATTCACTGCGGGCTAGAGTAAGGAGATACACTATCACCTTTACTTTTTTTACTTTGCTCAAGAATATGTCACTAGAAATGTCCAGGAAAACAGAGAGGGTTTGGAATTGAACGGGTTACATCAGCTGCTTGTTTATGCGAATGTCGTGAATAAGTTTGGAGAAATCCACAAAGTATTAGGGAATACACGGGAATTTTACTTCAAGCAAGTAAGGAGGTAGAGTTGGAAGTAAACATCAAATAACAAGGTAAATGTTGGTCTCGTGACCAGAACATAGTACAAAATTTAAGTATAAAAATAGGAAAAATATCCTTTGAGGAGGAGGGAAATATCAAGTACCTTGGGCACCATAACAAATTTAAATGAAACTCGGGAGGATATTAAACGCAGAATGAATATTGGAAATGCCTGTTATTATTCGGTTGAGAAGCTTCTATCATCCAGTCTGCTCTCAAAAAACCTGAGAGTTAGAATTTATAAAGATGTTCTACCTGTGTTACTGGTTGTCTTGTATGATTGTGAAACTTGGACTCTCACTTTGAGATAGGAACAGAGGTTAAGGATATTCGAAAATAAGATGCTTAAGAAAATATTTGGGGCTAAGAGGGATGAAGTTACAGGAGAATGGAGAAAGTTACACAACACAGAACTGCACGCATTGTATTCTTCACCTGACATAATTAGGAACATTAAACCCAAACATTTGAGGAGGGCAGGTCATGTAGTACGCATGGGTGAATCTAGAAATGCATATAGAGTGTTAGTTGGAAAACCTGAGGGGAAAGTACCAATGGGGAGGCCAAGGCGTGGATGGGAGGATATGTATTAAAATGAATTTGGGGGAGGTGGGTTATGATGGTAGAAACTGGATTAATCTTTCGCAGGATAGGGACCGATGACGTGCGTATGTTAGTGCGGCAATGACCCTCCGGGTTCCCTAAAAGTCATTTCTAATTAAGTATGTATGTCTCTCAAAACAGTTTTTTTAGTTATGTTCTGACCAAACACCACAGATATGATGATCATGATTATTTCGCGATGAGGAGGAAATAGTAAAATAACGAAATTTGGAGAAATTAAGTGTTGCTGAGAAAAAACAGTTTCATTTCTTTTAATTTCATAAAACGCTTCAGTATCGAACTCGGAACCTTCAAGTGGGAAAGCGTCTACTTTTAGAGCTACCGATGTGCCTACAGAAATTGGAGGTAGACTGACATCGTCTTTGAAGATATTTATGGTGGTGTTTGTGCAGCAGAAGAAGATCCTCCGTCAGTAATTGGTTCCCAGCAGAATTCACCCGTGCAGGCCATCGGTCTGCCTGTACTTATTAATGGGGAATTAACTGCCAAGTGGTCCAAGGGGACGCAAGGTTTTCAGAGATAAATTCTCCTCCTTTGGTACGAGATGATCTCAGAGAAGCCACGACCTTTAAGCACTGTACTTCTATCACTTATACAGAGTTGAGTACAACCCAGTTTTACATACTGAACATATCGTCCTCGGTCTTTGAGTGTTAATATACTTTCCACTGCATACGAGTCCCACAGGTTCAACCACAGTAAAGGAGAATGGATTTAATATCAACATCCACTTCAAGACTTTATAATAATAATAATAATAATAATAATAATAATAATAATAATAAAATAATAATAATAATTTATTTAACCTGGCAGAGTTAAGGCCATACGGCCTTCTCTAACACTCAACCAGGAGTAAACACTGCGTTACAAAAACACTACAAATTTACAAAGTACACTACAATTTTACACACAAAACTGAATAAGATAATAATAATAATAATAATAATAATAATAATAATAATAATAATAATAATAAAATGTAAACAACAAGTAAGAAGAAATCAAACATAATATATAACGTACAGAAAGAAACAAAAAATCATAATAAAATGTGAACAGCAGGTCAAAATAAATGAGACACACAAATAATAAAAAATCGAACAATTATTCATAATAATAATAGTAATAATAATAATAATAATAATGATAAAAAATAAGAATAGTAATAATGATAATAATAATATTAATAATAATAATAATAGTAATAATACTAATAGTAGTAATAAAATAGTGCAGTACAAAGCATACAGTGAATGCAATATTTTTAAGTACACACAGTAAGGAAAATTATGATTATATATAGCTCAACTTATCACATTACAGATATGCCATTATCGGAAAATATGAAAACAAAAATATAAAATAAGTTGAATATCACTAGAACATAAAAAAATGTGAATACGTGGAAACATTCAATACAACACTTGTCATAATAGTAAGCTAGTTTGGCAACTCGTCATAAGATAGTTTTCTAACTTGGATTTGAAAGATTTCAATGTTCAGCAGCCCTTGACTTCAGGCGGCAGAGAGTTCCAGTGACGAGAGGTAGCAACAGTGAAAGATGAGGAATACAGAGACGATGTGTGAAGTGGAATTTCTAGCGTGTTATCGCGTTGTGATCGAGTATTAATATTATGATAGCGAGAGAGAGTATGAAATCGAGCGAATAAATAATAGGGGGATGAAGTGTGCATAATTCGATATAAGAGAGAAAGTGAGTGCAGATTTCTCCTCTCATGTAACCTAAGCCATGATAACTTCTCGAAAGAAGTTGAGATATGATCATAGTATCGAACATTACAAATGAAGCGGACGCACGCGTTATGAACACGCTGTAGTTTCTGAGCGGAATCAATCCTGAGATCACTGAACAAAACGTCACAATAATCGAAGTGAGGTAGAATGAGTGTCTGTACCAGCGTCTGTTTTAATTTAGATGGATAATGATACAATCTTTTTAGTGAATGGAAAATAGAGAATTTCTTCTTACATTTATATTTAATATACGTATCCCAATTGAGATTAGATTCGAAATGCACTCCGAGATTTTTTACGGTAGAGCTAAACGGGAAGATTGTTTTATTCAGTTTGACAGCTTTCACCATTTAGAAGAGAATTACATTTATATTATTTCTTAGAGTGTGTCTCACACCTAGATATGCTTTCGAATTGTAATTTAGTATAATTCTGAGGAGTTTTTTTGTTGTTATTCATAAAACATGTTCAGTCTCTAATTGAAGAGGTGGATTCCAAAGTATCCTATGCAATTTTTTTAAGGTTTTTACGAGGACGTGCTGAAAAGTAATGCATTTTGTGTTGCTGTGAATATAGCTAAAAATATTAGTGATAGTAGGCCTACATTGTATTCAGTCAATTTCCTGTTTTCAGTGACACAAGTTTCGCATCTTCGGTAATTAATCTTAAAAACAGTCAAATATGTAAAGAGTGATATAAAGTTTAATACTCACTCACTTAACTTATGTACCTTTGTGATTATACTTTTTCTTGTTCTCCTTAAATATTCAATACAGTAAGAGGGGAGAACTAATCAAAAATACATAGAAGTAATGATTAATGGAAAAGAATGAGAATTATCGCTGAATTATCAGTGTAACTTCGAATATAGTTACAAGTAGGGTAACATTACACCGCCGGAAACATATAAAGAGCCTAGTTCGATCCTTTGCAGACCTTATATTTTATTTTTTACCAAAAAAGCTATAGAAGAAATATTTTATTCTGTTAATTTTGTTTTTGAGAACTGTGTTTTACACGCTCATGTAGCCTGATGGTGGCCTTCTTCAAATATTAATCGAATTTAAATGTTATTTGTTCTTATCAACCACAATGAATTAAAAAATAAAATCCGTAAAAATTAAAGACATTGTAAATATCATAACACACAGCGAGTTTTACACATGCTGTTCATTCAGTGTATTTGCATGTTAAGATAGGAGCTGTACTTTGAAAAAATTTCAGATTGCAACTATTATTTTTGTGCAATTTTTTTTATCCTACCAATATTTACCACAGGTAAGCACATGTTCCGGTAAATATTGTTAAAAAACGTTTTTGGAGAACCACATTGATTCAAATAGCAGCATCAAACAGACCAACAAGAGGGTGAAAGAGCACGAGATTTCAGTTCAATATTGGAAAGCCTTTCTCTAATGTCCTATTTTAAAGTCTCTTCTACAACCAATCACACTTTAAAACCAGTTAAATTACCCAGGTCATTCAGAACTGCTGAAATGTTTGTAGCAGTAATGGAGATGGCATGAGAAATCGCAATACATCGAGAGAAAGTAACAAAAGTAACGCTTTCACATAGGCACTATTAATTTTGTTTTAAAATTCTTTTTATATCATCCTTGCTCAATTTAGTATTCCAGGCTGTAAATTACGAAAAACTTTTATAGAGATTATTTGGGATTTAGTTATATGAAGGTCATTAAATGTACCTTATTTTTAACCGAACAACAATAAATGTTATGTTATGTTTTATTTAACGACGCTCGAAACTGCAGAGGTTATATCAGCGTCGCCGGATGTGCCAGAATTTTGTCCCGCAGAAGTTCTTTTACATGCCAGTAAATCTACTGACATGAGCCTGTCGCATTTAAGCACAAACAACAATAAATAACGCGAGGGTAGTTCTCCATAATTCTATTGTATCAGATATTATCAGCAGTAATCTCACTAGAGGTTTTGATTTATCTGGAAAAAATCAAAACCCAAGTGGGATTTAATCGACTATAATACGATTGGGAGAAAGTATATAACGATTAGAAGAAATAAAATACTCTAATGTAATAAAATATTAATTCACTTACTAAACTCTCTTGAAAATGTTTTATTGTACAATATCATCATTACAAATATTCCGCTAGATGGCAGTAATATGTTATGATACGCTGTTCTCTTGTTACCAGTTATGCCAACTATACAATCGTCATTGAACTTTGTAAATAGACAGTATGTGAAATGTCTTGTAGACCAAATTCTGTATGTGAAGAGTCGAGTAATCTTAATTTTATGTTATTTTGTATACAGGCTGTTTTATTAAAAACGTGAAAAAATTAAACAGGACATAGAAGATGCTCTACTGAACTTTCTGAGATACGGAACATAGGGTATAGGAAGCCAGCTTAAGGACATATGAACTTAAACATGTGGGAAAAGCTTGTAGGTTAGGCAATCTATGATGTATTTTTTGTTTACCTATCGTCCACCAGGTGTCACATGACACAACTTGCTATGAATCAACGACAGATCCTTTCATACCATTTGAAGAGTCGAACAGTACGATAGCAAAGTAGTACATCTAGACGCTACATTTCCTGGACGCTGGATTCAAACACGAGGTCCTATTCCATTGCCTGCGAGGTCACCCGATCTGAATCCACTCAATTATTTTTTCCAGGGAAATCTGAAATCACTTGTGTACAGTATGAGACAAGGACATGGAATTTTTGCCAGGATTGTAGTCTCATATGATTCATTGATTTAGTTCATTTAGTGTTCTGCCCAAGGGCAGGTCTTTCACTGCAAACCCAGCTTTCTGCAATCATTCCTATTTTCTGCCTTCCTCTTTGTCTCCTCGTATGATTCATGTAAGTGTCATAATGCCGTCTATCATCTGATATTTTGTTCTGCCCCGAACTCTTCTCCTGTTCACCATTCCTTCCAGTGCATCTTTCAGTAGGCAATTTCTTCTCACCTAGTGATCCGACCAATTCCGTTTCCTCTTCCTGATTCGTCTGTGTTATGATTCGAAATTCAACAGGGATATTTCTGTGGTGTTCGGATAAAGGGGGATATCCTAAGTCATTTTATTGCGGAGATGGAATTTTGTTTCCCAGGTGAATACACAAGTTAAATTATACAAGTGAGTGTGCAAAAATCAAAAGAAATTCTATCATAAAAATAGAATGAAATTTGTAGCTCAGCCACATGATCATAATACAAGACGAAATTAAATTCTTAAATTAGTTGAACCTAAATGTTTCACATGTGCTGCTTTACTACACAGCACAAATTATGGTCCACGTCTATATAATTCGATAATAAAATTTCATCCAGAAATGACTATTTTAAGCAATGAAAATTTCAGATCCAGAATTAAAAAAATTATATGACAGACTTTCCTGTATTTATATTATGTACAATGTATTGTAAAAGGGTTTATTTCTATCCTAAGTATATTTTTTCTATCTTATCTTGGTTACTATATCAACTTGACCTGTACTAATTATACTGCTAATAATAATTTAATATTAAACCACCAATCTCAACATCGTCTCTTTTTTCACTCAGTTATTACTAGTATTATTATTTACTAATTTTATTATCATCTTTATGTGACCTTTTTTCTTAAGTATTTTGTCTACAAAGTATGTATATCTATGTAACGGAACTGCCCCCGAACACGAGCTTTGCTCTTTCGGGGTATTTTAATGTAACATTTTATGCATTTATTATTATTATTATTATTATTATTATTATTATTAAATAAATCTAAATCTAAATTTCGTCGGCTTAGAATGTAAACCTGCTAGCCGCCGAAAAGAAAATTTTACAAAGGAAGCAAACAACTGGGTTTAACTTAACTCTGAATCCTTAGGACCAATTCCAAAGTACAGGTACAAATGTCACTTGTACTTTGGATTTGGTCCTAAAGTTTCAGAGTTAATTTACACTTAATTTTTTGCTTCCCTTGTAAAATTTTCTTTTTGACGGTTAGCAGGTTTACACTCTAAGCCGACGATTTGATGTGTTCATTTGTGTAGAAAATTATTTCCAATGGGGTTTCCAAGTTTAAGTTTCATTTATCTCCAAACTCATTTTTATAACTTATCTCCCTTTAAACAAACAACATAAATTTGATCTTTAAACAGTTGTCCATTTCTAACTTCATACTCTGTGTGTTTGTTAATAACGTTTAAGAAGTTTAGGCGTACTCTAAACATCAACTAAGTCATAAAATAATATGCCAAGTTATCATTAACCAAGCAACAGGCTACAACGTGTGCATAATGCGTGCGTCCGTTATATTTGTAATATTCCTAAGTATGATCATGTTTCCCCGTCTTTCCAAACTCTGTCTTGGCTAAGGCTAAACGATCGACGAGCCCTGCATTCTCTTGTTCTCTTATTTCAAATTCTGAGCACCGCTACCCCAATCTATTTGGCTTCTCGTTTCCAAAATTTATCCGCATATCATCAGCTAAGTACAAGATCTCATCATAACAATTTACTCATTATACCCTACCACAAGACATCTTTATATTCTTCATCCTATACAGTTTCAGTTGCTAGAAATTGGAACTCGCTTCCGAGTGATATAAGGGGTTGTTGGACAATAACTTCATTTAGGTCAAAATTGCATAAATTCTTACTTAACAGATGAACTGCTGATTAATATTTGTTACTTATAATGAAACTAACATCTGTCCATTCTTATTATTATTATCATTAATTTTTCTAAATAGATTTACAAAACCTCTAATGGCAATTACATTAATATTCTCATTATAGAAATAGAAATATATATTCTCCCTGTAACATAGTCCTATTAAGCTTATATTAAATTAATTTTCATCATTTTACTAGCTATCTCAAATATTAAATTAATTATAATTCATTGAATTAAATTAGCTCATAAATTAAGTTACTACTTTACCTTATAGATTTATCTAAATTTAAATAATGTGTAGTGAAGAATATTGCTGGAGAACCTTTTAAGTGTAGTGTAAATATTTGTAATTTAAATTTATGTATTGTATTGATTAAGGCTGGTTGAGTGGAAGAGAAGGCCTTATGGCCTTAACTCTGCCACCGAAAATAAAACATTATTATTATTATTATTATTATTATTATTATTATTATTATTATTATTATTATTACCAGTTTAAAATGTGGACTTAACCTGTATTTCAATTATATAGGCGATGTTGTCTACTTTCAGTGTTTATTTTGTATGTTTTTTATATCTCAATATAAAACATTATGAAACTTATTTCGTACTTTTCTTAAAATCATTGCCATGGCGCTTACCATCTTTCACTTCCGAACCCTTCAATTATATTATTAAGGTGATAGAGAATTGTCACGTACCAAGTACAATTTATTACGGTATTCCATAATTTATGTCTTTCATATGTCGTTACTTTTCGAATATATAGACGTCACTTGAATTTTGGATAGACAGGAGGATTAATTCTCTTGATATTGAGAAAAGAAACATGATTAAACTCGTTAAATATGTATAAATAGCCATTTTATTTTATCTCAAATGTTTTCTTATTTTGTAATTTGCTTACAATGAAATTCAGAATGAATAGGGGACAAAGAAAAATATTATAAAATGTCATACTTGACTAAAATATAATCCTTAGAAAAATTAGTCTAATATTATAGCGTGTCTCTCAGGTTTTATAACGCTCGTCAGAGTGTCTGAGTGTTACAAACACAAAATATCATGCTGCAACCTGTGTAATATGTAATGGATGTTTTTTAAACTTAATTTTTAATTGCTATCCAAGTGTCAAAGACGTTGGATTGAGTTTCCACTCAGACACACGTTTGTTAAAGTGTTTTTAACTTTTAATGAGACGTGACTCGGGGGCATTACCGCGGCGGAACAGCTTTCAAACCTGGTACAGTCTCCGCTCGAGAAAGAACTTTCCAGAAGCAGTCCCGGATGCGGTAGCTTCAGAGGTCTCCCGGATAAATTCCTTCCTTGCTACTGAAGTTTAATAGCAAATATACTTCTTATATAAAATAAGCTAAGGAGCTTTGAGTATTAACTTCATAATTATGTAGATGAATTGTTGGGATTTAACAATGTGGTTTTAGACGTAATAGATCCACTATTGAGCAGATTTTTTGTATTCGACAGATATTAGAGAAAAATGGGAGTACAGTGTAACAGTTATTTATATATTGGGCATATGACTTGGTTAGGAGGAAATATTTTTATATAAAATTCTTATTAAATTTGATATTTGCAAGAAACTAGTTCGATTAATTAAAATGTGTCTCAGTATAACGTACAGCAGAGTCCATATAGGTCAGTTTATTTCTGATGCTTTTCTAATTCACAGCTGGCTGAAGCAAGGAGATGCTCTATCACTTTTACTTTTTAACTTTGCTCTAGAATATGCCATTAGGAAAGCCTAGGAAAATAGAGAGGGTTTGGAATTAAACGGATTACATCAGCTGCTTGTTTATGCGAATGACGTGATTATGTTAGGAGAAAATCCACAAGCTATTAGAGAAAACGCGACAATTTTACTTGAATCAAGTAATGAGATAGGTTTGAAAGTAAATTCCGAAAATAATTATGCCTCGTGACCAGAACATAGTACGAAATGGAAAATAAAAATTTGGAAATTTATCCTTTGAAGAGATGGAACATTTCAAATTTCTTGGAGTAACAGTAGCAAATATAAATGATAGTCGAAATGACAGAATAAATATGGGAAATGCCTGTTATTATTCGGTTGAGAAGCTTTTGACATCCAGTCTGCTCTCAAAAAAGCCGAAAGAATTTATGAAACAGTGATATTACCAGTTGTTTTGTATGGTTGTAATACTTTGACACTCACATTGAGAGAGGAACAGAGGTTAAGGATGTTCGAGAATTTTTATTTATTTATTTATTATTCCTAGTAAATTTGAAATGAATACAAATTAATACAATGTAAGATAAACTAGCCCACTCCTGAATGAGTAAGACTCGTGCTCAGGAGGGGATTCCAATACAGACAAAAATAAATTTAAAATTGAGAGTGAATGCAGATTAAATAGTGTTTAATATGTTTCAACCCAAATTATAAATCCAATACAATTCTTTTTATTAATTTATTAATTTGGAGAGGATTAGTGGTTGAAATATTATTGGAATAAAATTTGTTTAATAATCTGGGACCTTTACTCATGCTATGATAAAAAACTGCATTGGTTTTACATTTTGGTTCAGACAAACGCAGAGAATTCATATTTTTATTCTATATTATGTATATACCTTTCAAAGTTATTAAAATTTCTATGAAAATATTTTAATAAAATAAAATAATACATTTGTTTAATGTTGAAAACTTTGAAATGTTTAAACAACAACTCAGTTGGGTAATCTTTCTGCTTTTTTAAACAAATTTGTAATACTTTTTATGTAGTAAAATTAACGGATAAAGGTTGGATTTATAAGTTCCACCCCAACTTATAATACCATACATAAATATAGACTGATATAATGCTAAATAAATTACACGTAAACAGTTAATTGACAAAATATTTCTTAGAATAACAAAGTAGCATAATGTTTTACGTAATTTATTACAAATAAGGTGCTTAGAATAATATCTGGGGCTAAGAGGGATGAAATTACATTAGAGTGGAGATAGTTACACAACTCAGAACTGCACGCATTATATTCTTCACTGGCATAATTATAAACATTAAATCCAGACGTTTGAGATGGACAGGGTATATAGCACGTAATTATGATGCGTATGTGTGTTAGATGGAATATCTGAGGGAGGTGGGATATGATGCTAGAGACTGTATTAATCTTTTTCAGGATAGGAACGTATGTGGGGTGACAATGAACCTCCGGATTCTATGAAAGACAGTTGTAATTAGTAGTAGTAGCAGTACACTAGCATCAGCAATAGTAGTAATGTCGCTATTATGTATAGCCTACTTATAATCCATACTAATTATAAAGTATAGAGTCGAGTTAGATGGAAATAAGACAAATATTGTTCAAAAATGAATAGAGAAACAGAGTTCCACAATTTACAGAAAAAAGTACCGTGGCGGCGGCCTAGCGCGCCTGGTATGACGACACCCCTGGTTATTTTGTCTAATTTTGTGTATTTTCATCACTTATTCTATAATAATAATAATAATAATAATAATAATAATAATAATAATATTATTATTATTATTGTTATTATTATTATTATTATTATTATTATTATTATTATTATTATTATTATTATTATTATTATTATTGAAGGCTTTAAAGTTCATCGTCAATATTGGTAGATCGTAAATATAAAGTATTATAATCAATGAAACAAGAATTATATACGGTGCTTTAATAAACGATTTATACAGAGTGTAAGGGGTATAAGTGCCGTCCTTTTCACAGTCTACAGGATCAAAAAATGTCGATACCACATAGGGTCAGAACTTGATAGTTTTCCCAGAAAAAAAATATTTATTTTGTTATTTTATTTGCGTTATATTGCTTATATCGTCAATAAAATTACGAAAACAATTACAACAGTAGGTATATCTAGCAAAGAGTTAATATTAGTTTAAATAAATATTTGTGTATTTTTATACGTTTTCGTGAAATTAAATAAAAATGCGTGCTTAAATTTTTTTAATATTCTGGCCCGAGAGACGTGGCAACGTTCAGCAGGCAGTACTTTGCCTAGACGTAAGTACGAGTCAGCTGAGTTCAAGCTTCCTTTCCATAGCTCTACTGCCGAGCGGATGACAGTTCAGTACAGGGTATTCGATGAACAACTTACAACGTCATTCACAGTTTGGGAATATCATATGTTATAAAGTTATGGAGAAGTTTGTCTTAAATCAATTGAGGCAAGAAGTATGTACCGTCAACGTTTTCCTTAAAGAAAACCTAATCGGCGAATTTTTGTAGCAGTTTCTCAACGATTATTAGAAACTAGAAGTCTCTTACCCCGTTTCGATAATCACACAACTTGAAATTTGTTTAAAAATGATACTGCTTTACTGAAGCGAGAGAGATTCAAATGTTGCATTAGAAAAAAAAGAAGTGCGTTTGATTTTGTGAATGAAACCATTTTAGGCGTACAATTAAAAACTGGAGCAATATTGTTACATAAAATGTAAATTTACCATAATGTTCTATCAATGAGATTAAAAGTTTATATTTTCTGCTCGTTTTATGTAAAGAAGAGTATTGTCATGATCGCTCCTATATTAGAACAAAGCATCTGTTTTGTACCGGTATGTCTGCACCAGCTTGAGCTGTACTGTGTACTTCTAAACCCCCTCCTCTTCGCTTGTGTTATATTGTATACTTATAAACTCCCTCCTCTCCATCCAGCAAACATATATTATAGTAAACTTTAATAATTAGTTCAATATTGCAATTAGAAAAAAATTGTAAAGACATTTTTCTTCCTTATGACAGGAATAATCATAAGTTAAAATAATGACACTTATACCCTTTACACCCTGTGTAACAATTATTGAACATTTTAAAGTCCATCGTCAATATTTATAGATCTTAAATACAGGGATATCATTTTATTTTTACTAGCATTTTTAAAATTAACCTGGCTATACCTTTAGAGAACCGGAAACACCGTTCGCTACCTCCTTCCACAACTGGAGTTCGATGATACCGGCGTAAAACACAAACAAATCACTTTACTGGTATAGGAGGGAAGAAAAGTACTTCATCCATTTACGTAAACTAGGAAATATCGCGATTTTGAATTCGATAATTTTCATTAGGTTTTTGTTTAATCACAATGCAGTACTGTATTAAGAATAAGTGTTTTTACTCACGAACTGAGCTATTCATGCGAACGTATTCATTATGCAGTGTATATTATACTGTCTACAGCACATTAGCGTACAATATAGAGAATGAAGTTCAATTGAAAAATAATAATAATAATAATAATAATAATAATAATAATAATAATATGGATATTTAAACACATTTTTGAAAATGGTGGCCGTTCATTTCGATACAGGCTTCTGTTCGTTTGTGCATATTATCGCACTAGACTATTGCATCTAATTCCAATTGCCAGTTTCGTCCTTCGTACTAGTAACTCATGTTGAAATAATTCTGTACCTACTCTATAAAAGAGTACCTTATGTACTGTAAATTCAATCTTCACTTCTGCCCGACCCGCACAGATAAAATTACTCAGACATGCTATCTACTGTCCGTCCAAGTGGTTATGCCGCAGGATCGTAGAAAGGAGGGAAATCACGTGACAGTTAATTACTTAACGAGGCCCTTTTATTTAAGTTATTTTAAACGTTGTATAATATTACGTAAACGTCCAATTCCTAAGCCCTGCTTTTACAGAGGGGCTTGCAGAAGCAGGTGGGAGAATTCGGGATGCGACGTAGGCAAACGGACGACAGTACCTGTGCTAAAATATGATTCAATATTGAAAGTTCTTTCGTCACTGGAAAACGCGAACATATTTCTGGAACGTGCTATACTCAATAACTCAGTGCTGTTTACTATATGCGGCCTTGATTCTGTCTGGAGAACAGTTGAAACTTCATTAGTAGAAGGGGTGGGAGTGAAGTACATTCAAAAACTCAGGTACAATAAAAATTGAAGTAAAAATAAAATGATGTCCCTGTATAAAGTATTGTAATCAATGAAACAAGAATTATATACGTTGCTTTAATAAATGATTTATATATAAATTTTCATTTCAAAAGGTTCTTTACCTTTAAAAGTTAATACTTTAGTTGTGTTGCCTTGTTCATTAAAATTACTTATGATCTTTGAAAGTTGCAGTGACGGGGGCTGTTACCCTAATTAGACATAATCTGTTATGCTTCATCTAGCGCGCCTGATCACATCTGGTCTGCTCAGGAAACTCGGAGACGTTGTGGCAGCCTGTCTTCTTTCTTTATCGGCGTAAAGCCTTCCCCCACCTCCTCAAACTCTCGGCAGCAAGTTGTTGTTCCCCGAAGATCAACCCCCATCCCCTAGACTTACGTGGCGCACCAAACCCGGTGGTTCCAATTTACGGAACGGGCAAAAGATTGCTGCTACCGCCGTCGCCGACGCTGTTTTCCTTTCATCCCGTCAACACGGGACGTGTTTTCTCTCCGGCCCGCCAGCCCAAATGACTCAAAGCGCGCAATCACTTTTCTGCAGGCAAGGAATGCCGCATTCCGCGTGTTTCCCTACTCTTTATTTGCTTTATAATCTTATGTGAACAAACTGTAATAATCGAGAAAAATCGACTTCCAGATTTCGAGAGAAATTTATATGGTTTGAGTTCTCTTGTACTCACTTTGACTATTTTGCTACGCGTTCAGGTTTAATAACAGACGAAATAGAACGTCGCTAATGAACTCTAGCACTACCGTTATAACTACTAAAGGTACTTTTTAAAATGAAGCGTTGGGCTGAATAACGGTATATGTTACAATTTTTAAAAATCGAGTTTTTAATGGAATAATGCCCTGTATAGTACAGCTGTAACAAAAATTGTTGTTCTATATCTGTACCAGAGGTACTTTTTCACGAGTTACAACCATGAATTTCTCGGTTGAAACCACAGGTCTGCATCGGACGTTTTCGCTCGAGCGCCAAGTAGTTCATAGCATAATCCGATAAGTAGCGCACGTGCATGATGGGTAAAATTGTCACGAGCGATAAATCCTCGAACGGTATGAGCCGAGCGTTAGACATTTGTTCTTGTTACAGTGATGAACTGTGTAGTAACATCACAGATGTTTATCATTTCAAAACTTTGCAGTGTTTAACTAACCTCTCCATAGTACAACTAGAAAACTTCCTTTAAAATGTAACATAAATGTTGTAGGTAAACGTTTCCCCCTCCCCCACACAGGAGTGATTTTGTTTTTGCTACATCTGATAGATGTTATTGGATGTAAATGCAATTAATATAAACGGAGAACACAATCACGATAATGGAAGAACTGTATCAAGTTTTCTAGTAGTAGTACTAGTAGTAATAATAATAATAATAATAATAATAATACTAATAATAATAATAATAACCTCTAATAATTAGTGTATAATTCTTTGCGTCTGTAACAGTTGCGCAGCATGATTATACGATTTATTATATTTTCTGTGACGTTATCTCTGTACTAATATTGTTATTATTCTACTGCTATATCAATAATATTTTATAAAACGTTTCTACATTGTCGCAGTATATAGGCGGAACACTATGTATGGAACTATCATATTATACAGGGACATCATTTTATTTTTACTAACATTTTTAATATTAACCTGGCTATACCTCTGGATCAAGATTGAGAAGCACAAATACTGTTTGCCTACCCCCTTCCACAACTAGAGTTCGATGATACTGGCGTAAAATACAAACATATCACTTTACTAGGTATAGGAGGGAAGAAAAGTAGTTCATCCATTTACGTAAACTAGGAAATATCACGCTTTTGAGTTTGATAATTTTCATTAGGCTTTTTTTAATTAAAATACAATACAGTATTAACAATGAGTGTTTTTACTCATGAATTGAGCTATCCATTCGGACGTATTCATTATGCAGTGTATATTGTAGTGTTACAGCACATTAGCGTACAATATAGAGAATGAAGTTAAATTGAAAAATAATCATGATATGGATATTTAAACACATTTTTGAAAATGGTGGCCGTTTATTTCGTTACAGGTTTCAGTTCTTTTGTGCATATTATCGCACTATAGACTATTGTACGTGATTCCAATTACCACTTTCGTCCTTCGTACTAGTAACTCATGTTGAAATAATTCTGTACCTACTCTATAAAAGAGTACCTTACGTACTGTAAATTCAATCTTAATTCCTGGCCGATCCGAAAAGATAAAATTACTCAGACATGCTATCTACTGTCCGTCCAAGTGGTTTGTTTCGCAGGGTCGTAGAAAGGGAGGAAATCACGTGACATTTAATTACTTAACGAGGCTCTTTTATTTAAGTTATTTTAAACAATTGTATGGGTATAATATTACGTAGACGTCCAATTCCTAACAGAAATTAATGTTCTCAGAAAAGAGCTAAGATAGCCCAGCCACTAGCCTTTACAGAAAGGCGAATAGAAGCAGGTAGGGGAAACCGGGATGCGACGTAGGAAAATGGACGACAGTACCTGTGCGAAAATGATTCAATATTGAAAGCTCTTTCGTCACTGGAAAACGCGAACATATTTTTGGAACGTACTGTTTATTCTGAACGTAAAGCTACTATGAGTGTATATGCGGTCTTGGATCTGTGTGGAGGACGGTTGAACTTGATTAGTAGAAGGGGTGGGAGTGAAGTACATTCAAAAACACAGGTACAATAAAAATTGAAGTAAAAATGAAATGATGTCCCTGTATATGTGTTAAATCAAATATTGAATAATTATTAATTAGCAATAATAACTGTACATCGAAGTTTTTCATACTATTTTATTTATAACTTCATATTCCTGTTTTGGTACGTTCCATTGACTGTTCCATGAAACGTTTGTCATAAACGCAGAAAATAAAGCCTTATTTTTACCGTATGAGCAAAACATATGTGTATCTTATCTATCGCCTTCCATACAAGATACGACATGTCGTTGAGATAACCTTGTACTGTGCTTCTATTTATTACGAGCGTATTACGACCGATCGTATCTCACTAGAGGGTTCGACACTCGACCGAGTTCAAGCGAGCGATTTAACTCCAATGCAGCACTCTGGTTGAAACAACGGTCTATGTTACTAGTCACTTCTAGCGTATCCAGTTGTTTACACCGTATCGGGACGTATTGCACGGGAGTTTGTTCTCTTTACGAATACTGGGTACTTGAACTCTGTGAATCAGTTTTCGATTGATCTATTGCGTAAAATAGACGACTGTAAGACAGTGACGATTTCTAGTGTTGATATTGACCAGCTAAATAATATAATAATTCGTGACGCTAGGGCCTAGACCGACCAGCTGACTGCTGGGCTCACGCCCATATACCGAAGCAGAGGTGGACGATCATCCAACCAGAATGGAGATATCGTGTGGTTAGCACGATGATCCCCCAGCCGTTATAGCTGGTTTGCGTAACCTGATTTCGCTACCTATCGTAGCTTCCCAAGTGCATCACGATGCTGGGTGGGCACCGGTTTCATACACTTGCTGAAATTTCATGAGAAAATTTCTCCCTCTATGAGATCTCGAATCAGCGCGCATTCCGTAACGCGAGTGCTAGACAGGATGGCTTAGACCACGACGCCACGGTGGGACTGACCAGCTTTAAAAAAAAGTGTCACGAAAGTTGCTGGGAGATATTGGTCTTCAGTATACAACCAGGAAGATGAAGTCGCAAATTAGTACGAAAGATCCCCAAGTAATGTAAGTTGCTGTCTGTTAATTTTTCAGTATTTTATTAATTGTATTTTAATTTACAATCTATGTTGTGTTTTGCAACTACAATTTATCTTAGAATATTATCAAGGTATTTCGTTTCAGGAACTTATTTGTGAAAATTCTTGTAAGATATGCTCACAGCTTGCTCTTGATGTCAGAAAGGAGCTCTTGAAAAATGTATTACTCTCTTACAGTCAGAATTGAAAAACTGTGATTGTTATTGTCTTCATTATTTATAAAATTTACACTTAACAGATAAGCCATCTGTTGGGATGGATACTGAATATTCTGGACAAGGATTCAAATTCCATTCCCTAAAAATTTCTCAAATTTAACATTTAATTTGTTTATTCGTTTGTTATTGTTACAACTTTAATTATTTTAATTGTGTCCCTACATCTCAATACTGCAGTTATTTTCTAATAATAGTATTATTATTTGATCAGTATTGTATGTTTATTCATAATATGGCATCGAGTGTAACTTCAATAAATTTCATGTTGGTATATAATATTTAAAAGTAAATGCCATAATCATTTTGTTAATAATTTAATCTTTTTATTGATTTCGTATTTTCATAATATTCTGATTGTATAAAACTGTTTTTAGTCTGTATTCCCCAGTAGTATTTCTGTGGAGTTAAATATGTTACAAATTTCTATGATGTGTAATATGACTTTCAATAACATATAATCGTATACTTCGCTTAGTGTACAAAATATATTGATGGCATAACGATATATGTTGCCAGTCCGATAGTCAATTTATGAACGGAATTACGAAGTAACATTTTTGTTCCTACTGAACGTTTAGCAAATTCTAACATAGAACGTTATTCGGCCCAACGCTTAAAATATTAAAATCACAACTGCAAGACTTCAAGCTAATATTACTGTATGAGGACCAGAGTCCTGCGTTTGGTTACTTTGAATACAAATTAGGTGTACCTCGAGTATATACTGGGTGTTCATTTCAAAGTGTGTCATGACGTCACTGTTGATGAGTCAGCGATTTGAAGCGAGTTTAAGCTTTTATGTCAGAGGAGTTGCCTATTAATCAAGGCGTTCAATCTGAACTTGAGAACGTGTACGGTATAACTTGAACGTCATAGCAACAGATGGCGGTCTGTACGGTCTGTGTGCTACCATAACCTCTTTCGAACTGTTTTGCGAGGCCAAGTCGTACGCAGGGTATTTGTTATCATCTTTTGCGTACGGCAACATTCCACAACACAAATCAAATGCTCCGTGTCCATGTTGGCCGTCGAAATTAATGTCAACAAATACGTAAGTAATCGTCTTAACCCTTTCCCCATATCTCGACAGTAAGAAAAAACTCACCTCAGTACATGTTTAGAAACAGTTCACACTCCTGCCACTACCGGCGTCAGCGTACGTATCGGTAATTACCTACTCTTCAGAATGAACGCCGTACTTGCTAGGAAACTTCTCTGGAAGATAGGTACTACATCTCTGCGGAAGTGAAGGAAGATTGAATTCTCTAGGCTCATCGACTAGCCACATAACGGCATACAGCGAGCCATGACACAATTTGAACTGAACACCCAGTATACTACCTTCACAATGCGGTGTCTTCCCGCACGCTCCGCTACTGTGTGTTTACATCTATTCGTGTACCCGTGTCTGTAAGTTGGTGTACAGCAGGAATAGTACTCATGTACAAATAAACATGATTATTGTTTAGGATCTCTTGAATATTAAATTTAAATGGGAGTGAAGAAATTTTTCTTAATATTTTTCATTTGGTTTAAAATAAGCATATTTTATTGTCTGTGTTTTCTGAACATTTAAATAAAACAAAAAATTTGGAGCTTATTTTAAATCTTCAAAGACTTTTGTTTAACATGAAATGAGCTTTGTTCATTCTCCATTCTGTAACACAATTTAAAAACAAACATTAAACGCTATAGCATCTGTATTTTTTCTTACGATTTTGATAAGAGTATACATAAGAATGACCTTCAGCAAATCCGGTAAAGGGGTTGTTGACAGGAATACAATTTAATGTGTACTTCCTGCTGGCTGCAGCGTTGCACGATCTCTTAAGTAATGTATTTAAAATGCACGTTTATCTGGAAAACTATTGGAAACATAACAAAATGTTATTTGACTTTCTTGTTGCTTTTTACTGAAGGAATCATGCACCAGAATTAATAACATTAAGCTAATTACGGTTCACCCTGTATTTTTCAAAGTGTGGTTAGTTGATTCATTCTATGTCTATCCCAGCCGTGGCGAAAATGTGATCGTGCGCCGAACCACTGTGTAACCTGCTAAATGTATAGCACCTATGGAGGGAGGCGGACATCCGAAGGGGAAGTGAAGCAACTGTCTGACTTATTATTGGATGCAAATCAAGCTTTCAGGTATAATCCCCTGTAAAATTGATTTGAACAATTTTTCCCTCGAAATTATTATTATTATTGGATTTTCATTTTCCTTACATCAAGCACTTAAATATAATTTTATACAGTACAAGGCTACAAACTAAAGTTTAGTACGTGTAACGAAGAAAGAAATGAAAAAGAAAACATAGGACCCATTATCACAACCTAAAATTAACTGTCTTCAGAGTTTCAAAATCAGGAAATATGTCACTTACTGCCAATCGTAGTTGATCACGAAGGTATTTGTCTGACAATCGCGATCTAAATTTGGTTTTTAATAATTTTTCACAAACGTAAGTTGTAGCGAACATGGCTTCAAAAGAGCAAGCGACAGAACGAAGCTTCGGATATTTGCTTTTTGGCAAAGATTTGAAAAGTTCAACATTTGTCAAATCCTTACATCTAGCTTTCATTTAACATCACATTCTAAATCTGTGAGTTTAAATTGAAGATCTAACTGTATTATTCGTACATCTGATGAAAAAGGATCGACGTACAGAGATAATAATAACAATAATAATAATAATAATAATAATAATAATAATAATAATAACAACAACAATAACACGTAACCTCTTAATGTTTCATCAGTAACATGTAGTATAATGCCGTTTTATGTTACACAACCGTTTTCCTCGTAATACTTGTGAACAAATCTTACATTTAATATTCTTATCATATTGACAGCAAAAAAATGCGTCCTCCCATCCTACTTGAAACTTTCGTTTTTGTAGAGGTGCATGATTTCGAGAGAGACATTGCGACGATACGCCACTCGCAGGTCAGACACAAATACAAATGGAACGGAGTTTGACTCCAGTTGTTGGGGGTTGTGGGAGGTAGGAAGTAAGAGAAATGCATAGCTATCATTCCGAGCCACAATGTGCTCGCGAATCACATTTCCGCCACGGCTGGTCTATCCGATCACGTTATGCACGACTAGACGTGAAAATTTATGTAACTACCGATAAAACCATGCGGTCCTTAGTTCAAATGCCACCTAGAGTACTGACGTTATTTAAATATCAATATGTCTCATAAGATTTTCTAGGTGGAGTTGTTGACGCCACAGTAGCCTACATGAATCTCGCCATCAATCAACATAGTATGTAGGTCAAGGGAAGTTTAGAAAACTTCAGCATGATAAGAGAGACAACAAACCCATAAATTCGTCCTCTGTCGAGGGGCTATTGGACAGCCCTGCACGAGAGAGAGCTGCGTAGCGAAGACGAATGATCGGCGAGCGGAGGCAAACAACCTTCTCTGTAACAGCCAGATTACGAGCTGGGAATTAGAGGAACAAGTCTGGCAAAAAACAGCCATGACAACTACTAGCGTCGGCTGGTTTTTCTTATTCTTCTTCAATGGTTTTTCTTCTTCTTCATTGGATTTTCTTCTCTTATGATAACAACAAAAGTTCGGTGTAGGCAATATGTACTGGGACTATCCCTGGGTAAGGAAGTCTGTACTTGACTGTAGGTCTGGGTATCGACGTATTTGAGGTGTGAGAAGATTCACCATTACCTCACCTATATTAAATTTCCTTAACTTCAGATACTTCACTGCTACATTTATCGACTTGATACCTGTTTAAAAATATACAGGTTGGCGCAGATAAAAATAACCCGTGTAATTATACAGTAAATACAGTGTTGAAAAGGAATCACCTTTTATAGAAGATGTTGTAAGTGGCTCCACAGTATAGTATGTACAGTCACGAAGCTTGAGTTGTGAGGGTGCTAGAAACAATAGACTGTGCCGGTACTACTTCGCATTGTCTGTAATGAGGCGATACTAGCGATCCTAATGGTTAGCAACTATCTTTGGATGCATATTTACTAGGTATTGAGCTTCGTGACTGTATATACTATTCTGTATGTAACTGTACTAGACTGCAGCATCAATACACAGCTGTGTCAAATCATGGTTCAGATACACTCAGACTCAATAACGTTTGGTGTGCGAATTGAAGGAATTCTGTCTCTTTTCGCATTTCACACAGATCCTGTAGCGCGCCACTTTTTAACCAAACACTGTATTGCTCTCTTTGCCGTTGTCCTCTATCCGGAAACTTGTCCCTGAAAATTTAGCGGGTTTCCTTAATAGAACGTGTATTCATATACTCTTTCACAATTTCCACTCTTTCTTGTATCGAGTAAGTCATTTTGCAGAATGCCAACAGACACGTGTAATTGGACTGATGACAGATGAAATGTTAACAGAAAGAATGCAACAATTATCCATAGTTTTCTGCCCAATGGCAGGTCTTTCACTGCAAACCCACCATTCTCCAGTCTTTCCTACTTTCTGCCTTCCTCTTTGTCTCCTCATATGACCCATATATCTTAATGTCGCCTATCATCTGATATCTTCTTCTGTCACGAACTCTTCTCCCATGCACCATTCCTTCCAGTGCATCCTTCAGAAGGCTGTTTCTTCTCAACCAGTGACAGTCAGTTCCTTTTCCTCTTTCTGATCTGTTTTTCTTGGGAAAGGTAAATGCGGTAGCTTCCCGTTGCTTTTCGCACACCACTCTCTCTTTTTCATCTCAGAAGATCCAAGGATCCAATCGTGGAGGTGAGGAGAGTAGATTTGACTATGGTTTCACCGAAATTCACCACAAGGATTAAATGTCAGTTTTATCAATGTTTTTGACCCGATCAGAGACCGCCCTTGCCCCCATTGCATAAAATTCTTGTTGCTGTTTATTAATTTCGTTATGATATGATACGAAAAAGAGAAATGCATATAGAGTGTTAATTGGGAGGCTGGAGGGAAAATTACCTTTGGGGAGACCGAGACATACATGGGAGGATAATATTAAAATGGATTTGTGGGAGGTGGGATATGATGATAGAGACTGGATTAACCTTGAACAGGATAGGGACCGATGGCGGGCTTATGTGAGGGCGGCAATGAACCTGCGGGTTCCTTAAAAGCCATTTGTAAGTAAGTGTGATACGAAAGAATACGATAATGAAATTTGTAATAGTCAAAATATCGCATTCGCATTCATTCGCGGGCTACTTTATCTGCGCCACCCAGTACTATCACTTTAGAAGTGAAAGGATATAATTATATGACAAACAAATAAACTTATCTCTATTTATTTTTCGTATATTTCCCTTTCTATTTATGTACATTACAGAGACTAACAAGGAATATCTCTGAGTCTGAACTCTCGACCACAGATGAAACCCGACTCACCTTATTAATTTGAGGGCTCTGAGTATCGTGATAAGCCTTTCTCGTGTCAAGTCAACCGTTTATCCAGCAGCGCCATCAAAATTAAAAAAAAAAATCAATAGCACTTTTGGTTTCTTTCAAATCGAGATGCAATTGCGAAAATATTCTTAATGGACACGAATATGAATTAATAATGAGAAAAGTACGTACCATAAATTCGTAATTGTGTAGGTACTGATTGCTAATAAAATAATTAAAACAGTAGCTAACTGATCAATGGAAACAAGTTACAGTATTGCAAAGTTAGCTGCATTATTTCCATTGGCATACGAGCATTCCACATTAAAACAAAATGTTTGTCACATTTCTGAATGAGACCTTCTCCCTAGTTTCATGGCCAGCTGTTTGCCATGCATATATAGACCTACAACTGTCAAAACTCCGTTGTAGGAGGTTACTAAACCTTATCGTTGTGCTGGAGGCGGAGTCTGGGGTTTCCATGGGAAAGAAAAGAGCGAAAACAAATGAAGGACGTGTATAAATAAAATTGAATACTCTTTCATATTTGAGTGTAAAAACATAGTGATGCCATTTGCAATGTTAAAGTGGGGTGGCTGGGGTTGGAGGAGGGGGTGAAATCTAAAATGCAATTAAGCCTGGTTTCAGACTCCCCCCCCTCAATATCTAAATTGACGTGTTTTTGTTTAAATTGAATTCAATTTGAATAATTATCTATTTAGACTGGGAAACTCTGTATTATAACGAGAGACAAAAAAAATGAACAAGAATACCGATAGACTGCACCCGTGGTCTGTTGGTTAACATGCTGGCTTACAGATGTGGATGTCCCAGCTTCGATTCCCGGGTTCTGCTCTCGGTGAATTTTTCTTGAAGAAGAAAAAATTACCTGGGTGTCTAGGGTCTGGATATTATAATGATTGTAAATGTGCCGGGTTAATATTAATGAACTAAAGATCAAAAATACAGAATACATCAGGACTGTCGCTGGGTAGTAACCTGAACACACGTTTCAACGGCACATTATTGACAAGTAACCCCATCTGTTAGCACAACCATAAAGCATCTAATAGATGCTATAGAGTTACCAACAACGGGAAAGAAAAAATACCGATATCACCTCATCGATTCAATGAAAGACATGGCACATTCTCATGTTGCACTTTATTAGGCCTTAGTAAACATATCAATTTATCGATTTCTATACATTTTAGTTTTCTACTCCATTCTTAATGTTTCTTCTTTTCCTTCCTTATCTTCGTTTATTCAAATTGATTTCCCCCTTTGATAACCATTCTAGGTCTCCTCTTCGTTATACTCATTTACATTCTCAACATATTTTCTTTTCACACATGTTAATCATACATATTGCCTTCCTCTATTTTTCTTCCTTTCTTGTTCACCGTTGTGGAGTAACAGGTAGCATGCCTGACCATGCATGGGGCGGGACCGGATTCAAATCCTGGTTGAAAAAAGTTACTTGGTTGATATTTATCCGCGGTTTTCCCCTCCACTTAATAACGTCCACACCTGTGGAGTGACGGTCAGAGCGTCTGGCCGCGAAACCAGGTGGCCCGGGTTCGATTCTCGGTCGGGGCAAGTCATCCGGTTGAGGTTTTTTCCGGGGTTTTCTCTCAACCCAATACGAGCAAATGCTGGGTAATTTTCGGTGCTGGATCCCGGACTCATTTCACCGGCATTATCACCTTCGTTTCATTCAGACGCTAAATAACCTAGATGTTGATACAGCGTCGTAAAATAACCCACTAAAATAAATAAAAACTCAATAACAGCAAATGCTGGGTAACTTTCGGTGCTGGACCCCGGACTCATTTCACCGGCATTATCACCTTCATTTCATTCAGACGTTAAATAACTTAGATGTTGATACACCGTCGTAAAATATCCATGTGCTAAAAAGGATAAATGTTCATTTCCACTCTTGCTTAAAAAAGTCCCTTGTGCAGACACTTGTAATTCCCTATTTCAACTATGCGGACATTTTACTGACTGACCTCTCCAGCGACATCAAAATGAAACTTCAACGTGCTCATAATTTATGTGTACATTTTGTGAGCAATGTTCGTAAATATGATCATATTACCCCATCCCTCGAAGCAATAGGTTGGCTTAAACTAGATAAGAAAATAAATTTACATTCACTTCTCTTTCTCTTCGAAATCTTGAACTCTTCTATTCCTTCGTACCTGTCGTATCGCTTCATTTATCTTTCTTCCCACCATAATCTGAACACACGCTCTCGTCATGAAACAATACTAACAATACCATCCCATCGCACCTCCTCATACTCATCTTCATTCACAATAGCCCTGCCAAGACTCTTGAATTCGCTACCTGCTAGCATCAGGGACTGTCGAAATAAATTGAATTCAAACGAAAACTTACTAGGCACTTGGTCAGTAATTGATGTCTTGTAAATAGTTTCTTTAATCTATCACAAAATATTTCAATATTCAGTAATTTAATCGCTATACAATTTTGTTATTCTAGATTTAATTTGTAATTCAGTAAATATAAAATATTCTTTGTTTCTCTATGATAAATTATCTAGCTCTAATTAGTCAGGTAATCTTTTCGTACTTTGATTTTATTGTAATTGTAATTGTAAATTTAATACTAATTGTAATGTTATTTGTAATTGTAATTATAAATTTAATACTAATTGTAATTTTAGTGTTCATATTATAGTTGGAATCTCCATGTAGAGGGCAGAGAAGGTCTGACTGCCTTATCTCTATCAGGTTAAATAAATAAATATTAAATATTAATAGTACTAAATACTAAAATAATCCACTAAAATAAAAAAAAAACTCAATAACAGCAAATTCTGGGTAACTTTCGGTGCTGGACCCCGGACTCATTTCACCGGCATTATCACCTTCGTTTCATTCAGACGCTAAATAAACTAGATGTTGATACACCGTCATAAAATAACCCACTAAAATAAATAAAATCTCAATAACAACAAATGCTGGGTAACTTTCGGTGCAGGACCCCGGACTCATTTCACCGGCATTATCACATTCGTTTCATTCAGACGCTAAATAAACTAGATGTTGATACACCGTCATAAAATAACCCACTAAAATAAATAAAATCTCAATAACAGCAAATGCTGGGTAACTTTCGGTGCTGGACCCCGGACTCATTTCACCGGCATTATCACCTTCGTTACATTCAGACGCTAAATAAACTAGATGTTGATACACCGTCATAAAATAACCCACTAAAATAAATAAAAACTCAATAACAGCAAATGCTGGGTAACTTTCGGTGCTGGACCCCGGACTCATTTCACCGGCATTACCAACTTCATTTCATTCAGACGCTAAATAAACTAGATGTTGATACACCGTCATAAAATAACCCAATAAAATAAATAAAATCTGAATAACAGCAAATGCTGGGTAACTTTCGGTGCTGGACCCCGGACTCATTTCACCGGCATTATCACCTTCGTTTCATTCAGACGCTAAATAAACTAGATGTTGATACACCGTCATAAAATAACCCACTAAAATAAATAAAATCTCAATAACAGCAAATGCTGGGTAACTTTCGGTGCTGGACTCCGGACTCATTTCACCGGCATTATCACCTTCGTTTCATTCAGACGCTAAATAAACTAGATGTTGATACACCATCATAAAATAACCCACTAAAATAAATAAAATCTCAATAACAGCAAATGCTGGGTAACTTTCGGTGCTGGACCCCGGACTCATTTCACCGGCATTATCACCTTCGTTTCATTCAGACGCTAAATAAACTAGATGTTGATACACCGTCATAAAATAACCCACTAAAATAAATAAAATCTCAGTAACAGCAAATGCAGGGTAACTTTCGGTGCTGGACCCCGGACTCATTTCACCGGCATTATCACCTTCGTTTCATTCAGACGCGAAATAAACTAGATGTTGATACACCGTCATAAAATAACCCACTAAAATAAATAAAATCTCAATAACAGCAAATGCTGGGTAACTTTCGGTGCTGGACTCCGGACTCATTTCACCGGCATTATCACCTTCGTTTCATTCAGACGCTAAAAAAACTAGATGTTGATACAGCGTCATAAAATAACCCACTAAAATAAAAAAAAATCTCAATAAGGGCAAATGCTGGGTAACTTTCGGTGTTGGACCCCGGATTCATTTCACCGGCATTATCACCTTCGTTTCATTCAGACGCTAAATAAACTAGATGTTGATACACCGTCATAAAATAACCCAATAAAATAAATAAAATCTGAATAACAGCAAATGCTGGGTAACTTTCGGTGCTGGACCCCGGACTCATTTCACCGGCATTATCACCTTCGTTTCATTCAGACGCTAAATAAACTAGATGTTGATACACCGTCATAAAATAACCCACTAAAATAAATAAAATCTCAATAACAGCAAATGCTGGGTAACTTTCGGTGCTGGACTCCGGACTCATTTCACCGGCATTATCACCTTCGTTTCATTCAGACGCTAAATAAACTAGATGTTGATACACCATCATAAAATAACCCACTAAAATAAATAAAATCTCAATAACAGCAAATGCTGGGTAACTTTCGGTGCTGGACCCCGGACTCATTTCACCGGCATTATCACCTTCGTTTCATTCAGACGCTAAATAAACTAGATGTTGATACACCGTCATAAAATAACCCACTAAAATAAATAAAATCTCAGTAACAGCAAATGCAGGGTAACTTTCGGTGCTGGACCCCGGACTCATTTCACCGGCATTATCACCTTCGTTTCATTCAGACGCGAAATAAACTAGATGTTGATACACCGTCATAAAATAACCCACTAAAATAAATAAAATCTCAATAACAGCAAATGCTGGGTAACTTTCGGTGCTGGACTCCGGACTCATTTCACCGGCATTATCACCTTCGTTTCATTCAGACGCTAAATAAACTAGATGTTGATACAGCGTCATAAAATAACCCACTAAAATAAAAAAAAATCTCAATAAGGGCAAATGCTGGGTAACTTTCGGTGTTGGACCCCGGACTCATTTCACCGGCATTATCACCTTCGTTTCATTCAGACGCTAAATAAACTAGATGTTGATACACCGTCATAAAATAACCCACTAGAATAAATAAAATCCCAATAACAGCAAATGCTGGGTAACTTTCGGTGCTGGACCCCGGACTCATTTCACCGCCATTATCACCTTCATTTCATTCAGACGCTAAATAAACTAGATGTTGATACACTGTCATAAAATAACCCACTAAAATAAATAAAATCTCAATAACAGCAAATGCTGGGTAACTTTCGGTGCTGGACCCCGGACTCATTTCACCGGCATTATCACCTTCGTTTCATTCAGACGCTAAATAAACTAGATGTTGATACACCGTCATAAAATAACGCACTAAAATAAATAAAATCTCAATAACAGCAAATGCTGGGTAACTTTCGGCGTTGGACCCTGGCATTATCACTTTCATCTCATTCAGTCACTAGATAATCATAGCAGTCGATAAATCGTCGTGAAATAACTAATTAAAAAATCTTTCTCCCTTTCCTCGTCTTTGTCGTAACCTTTTCTAAGTATAGTTTCAGGTTTCAGTTTTTTCTTCGTTTTGCTTCACTTTTCTCTTTTCCTTTTCTTTCTTTCCGACATCCTTCAGGATGAGGGTAGTGAGATTTAAGTTATTGTTGCATAATTTATATCATGATCATGATCCTAATCACCATCATCATTATCATCATCATCGCCATCACCACCACTACTGAAAGATGAGACTTAAATGCCTGATCAGGAACCATGCAATTTAGGTAACACTTGTTAATTTCATTTTATAACGTATGCTACTGCCTCTACCACTTTCATATTGGTATATTATAGTTTGACACGGTGTTCTTTCTATGTTGAATCTGTGAAAATAATCGCTGCAGTTTTCCCTATAATGCGGTTAATTTAGAAGTATATCCTTCTCGGATTTTTAATTACATTGTTTTTGTCAGACAGTACCTAAAAAAATATTCATTTCAGCCACTTATAACCTTTTGGACATTGTTTTAGTTTAACTCTAAGATTTTTATAAACTTACTTAAGGTTTTTAAGGAACTCGGATGTTCATTGCCGATTTTAGGTAAGTCCTCCATCGGTCCCTATTCTCTGCAAGATTAATCCAGTCTCTAACAACATATCCCATCTTCCTCAAATACATTTTAATATTATCCTCCCATTTTCATCTCGGCCTCCTCAAATATAAGATTCTTATATGTTGTTGTTTTCTAATGCCAGACATTTGACAATAAAGTCATTTGACCTCTTGCACTCCAATATTTTTCAAAGATATTGTCATGGTTAGCCACTGACGCACAGATTTCGACATGTTCCGAATCCATTTCTTGATTTGAGTTGCACAATGGACAGTTAGGAGACCGATATATTCCAATTCTATGCCGATGCTTGGCCAAACAGTCATGGCCTGTTGCCAATCTAAATGCAGCCACATATGATTTGCGTGGTAAATCGGGAATCAACTGTGGATTATGATGCAGAGAGTTCCATTTTTTCCCTTGAGATTGTGTTATCAAATTTTGTTTGTTGAAGTCTAAGTATGTAGATTTAATAAATCTCTTCACAGAGTAATACGTAGATTTAGTAACAGGTCTGTAAGTAGCAGTGCTGCCCTTCTTTGCTAAGGCATCCGCATTCTCGTTTCCCAGGATTCCACAATGGGATGGTATCTTATATATAAGCGATAAAACATAGCTTAACAGTGAATGGATGACGACGAATAAAATAGAAACTAGTAATCCAATTGAACAAGGAATAGATAACGATGAATGAATTAAAAATAAATAATTAAATTGAACTAGGACAAGATAGGACGATGAAAGGAATAGAAATAGGCGATAAAATAGAACAGTCAGTATATAAAAATTAATTAAAGAAAAGTAGGTAATGAAATGGAACGAGGAATAGATAACGGTGAATGAAATAGAAGTAATGAAATGGATAGAGGAATAGATAACAACGAATGAAATAGAAATAAGCGATGAAATGGAACAGTAAATAGAAACGATGAATGAAATAGAAGTAATGAAATGGATAGAGGAATAGATAACAACGAATGAAATAGAAATAAGCGATGAAATGGAACAGTAAATAGAAACGATGAATGAAATAGAACTAATGAAATGGATAGAGGAATAGATATCAACGAATGAAATAGAAATAAGCGATGAAATATAACAGTAAATAGAAACGATGAATGAAATAAAAATAGCTAATGAAATGGAACAAGGAATAGCTAACGATAAATGAAATAGAAATAGATAATGAAATAGAATAAGGAATAGATATCGATGAAAGATATACAAAAGAATAGAACATCACTAGGAAGAAGAAGAAGAAGAAGAAGAAGAAGAAGAAGAAGAAGAAGAAAGGATGCAGAAGAATGCTGCGAAGAAGGCGTACATAGAATAATAGATGGGAAAGTAGAAAAAGTATTTCAAGAGGTAAGGAATCAGTTCGAAAGTATCATTAAGTGAGGAACCACGTGCTCGCTATCTCTGTTAAATTCATGTGCGTGCTCAAAAAGTTAAATCTTGATGGCTTTTGCAGACGAATTCATCATCGAGACCCGGGTTACTAATTACCAGAATATGACGTCAGAGCTACGTGCTCCAACAAGTGGCGGTGCCAACATGGAAGTCGAACGAAATGAATTCCGTCTAGCTGAAGCGCAGCGTGTTCGCTGGACTGAAATGTCATTTGTGTTTGCGGCCGAGAAGAAAAATGAGAAAATGGCGGCCGTATGAGAAGGTCTGCGCGACACCTGAGCCCTTTCATGCTCAACGTTGTCGAAAAGAGCGTCATGTCGCTTTACGTCGGCTGCCTGTTAACTGGCATTGAGACTAACGCTCATTGCCTTATTAGCTCGGATTATCAGTCGTAAAAGGTTGAAGCGATGTTGTGATGTCTTAGTGCGGGATACATATACTCGTTATTTTCTGTGCATCATTTCATTTTGTTCTCATCCTTCATTCCTTGAATTAGGAAGTACAGGGACATCGTTTTATTTTTACTAACATTTTTAATATTAACCTGACTATACCTTTGGATTAACGGTTGAGAACCGGAAACACCGTTTGCTACCTCCTTCCACGACAGGAGTTCGATGACACTGGCGTAAAATACAAACAAATCACTTTACTAGGTATAGGAGGGATGAAAAGTAGTTCATCCATTTACGTAAACTAGGAAATATCGCGATTTTGAGTTTGATAATTTTCATTAGGTTTTTGTTTAATCAAAATACAGTACAGTATTAACAATAAGTGTTTTTACTCATTGTTAAAAAGTGGTGCTGCTCCATTCCATTGATGATTCCCAAGTATCATAGAAGGATTAAGATGATATAACTGTTTTATTTTAATAACTATTCAAAAAAATTCTCCCTTTATATTAATTTAAAACTGAGCTATTCATACGGATGTATTCATTATGCAGTGTATATTATACTGTCTACAGTACATTAGCGTATGCTATAGAGAATAAAGTTAAATTGACATATTCATAATGCCTGAATATTATACTGTCTACAGCACATTAGCGTATACTATAGAGAATAAAGTTAAATTGAAAAATAATCATAATATGGATATTTAAACACATTTTTTAAAATGGTGGCCGTTCATTTCGATACAGGCTTCAGTTCTTTTGTGCATATTATCGCACTATAGATTATTGTACCTAATTGCAATTACCAGGTTCCTACTTCATATCAATAACTCATGTTGAAATAATTCTGTACCTACTCTATAAAAGATTACCTTACGTACTGTAAATTCAATCTTCACTTCTGCCCGATCCGAAAAGATAAAATTACTCAGGCATGCTATCTAATGTCCGTCCAAGTGGTTATATCTCGGGGTCGTGACATTTAATTACTTAACGAGGCACTTTTATTTAAGTTATTTTGAACAGTTGTGCAATATTACGTAGACGTCAAATTCCCAACAGAAATTAATGTTTTCAGAAAAGAGCTAAGGCAGTCCAGACACTAGCCTTCGCAGTGGGGCGAGCAGAAGCAGGTGGGGTAAATCGGGATGCAACGTAGGCAAACGGACGACAGTACCTGTGCGAAAATATGATTAAATATTGTAAGTTTTCGTCACTGGAAATCGCGAACATATTTCTGGAACGTACTATACTCACTAACTCAGTACTGCTTATTATATGAGGTCTTGGTTCTGTCTGGACGACAGTTGGAACTTCATTAGTAGAAGGGGTGGGAGTGAAGTACATTAAAAAACTCAGGTACAATAAAAATTGAATTAAAAATAAAATGATGTGCCCGTATAATATATTCGTACTCTTCTAGATCTCAGGAAGCGTTATAGCGCTGGGTATAATTACTTTTCGTTTATGTATTGTTAATTAATGTTTAGTGTCTTTCATAGTGATAGGAGTATTTGAATAAATAAAATACGAATTATTCGGTTCTTGTAAATTATCAAATTCATTTTTAGTGTTTTTGTTAGTGATAGGAATATTCGAATAAATAAAATACGAATAATTCTATTCTTGTAAATTCTAAGATAACCTATATCTCCAATCGTGAACTAGTATTTCAATAACACTGAACAACAAAATTTAACTTTTTTTTCTGTTACGAAAACGAAAACACTGGAATTGAATGTGTTTTTTCATGCTGAATATAAATATGGCAATAAAATTGTCAGATATTGTCTAGTTTTTTTTTTTGTTTTTTTTTTTTTTTGTAATTTGACTATTATTTAAGGCAAACTCAGCTAATTTCGCAGTACGTTTAATTTCGCAGTATCTCATATATTGATTAGTTGTGGAGTTGTCCGTGTTTGTTTGAGCTTACAAAAATTAAGGATAAATGCCAGAACCTGTCGGGGATGTTTCATGCAGGAAGATCCCATTGCAACGCATTCTGACGAAAGTTATACAACTATCTGCTTTAGTAGGTGTGTGTTTGCTCAGATAGAGTGAGTAAATTTTTCAGTGTTCTATTTCCGGACGTTTTATCGTCGAGATATTCAGAACTGTAAGTATCACACTGTGATTAATGAATTCTCCACATTCTTATGATTAATTTAAACCCTTGCCTGTTGTTTTATCTGATATAGTTTGTTCGTAATGTGCTTTTGGCGGTACTCAATTTCTTAACTAGTTTGCGCTAGTTGCAGGGAGAACAGTTCGAGTGGCACGCAGATTCGAACTTACTTTAAGAAGCGATATGGACTAAGTATGCGCCAGATAGAAAATCTGTCCTATCATAGAGTAACAGCCTTAACTCGCTCGAACTTGAACGATTTTTATGATATGCTAGGAAATGTATATGAGAAAGCAGAACTGAGTAACAAGCCTAATCTCATTTGGAATTAAATGAAACAGGGTTTCCATGGTTACGAAACCTAACAAAATTGTGTCCCCAAAAGGAGCAAACTCAAATAATGGCAGAGAAAGGGAAAACAACAATAAATTGTCCTGCCAGCGGAAGCGGATTCGGATTAGGCCTAAATAATTCTCATAATGTTTTTTTTTTTATGTTTGGCATAAGGTTTAATGCAGATATGTGTCAGTAAATTTATTTATTTACAATTAATATGCAAGCCCTTTCCTGTCATTAGTGTTAATAATTCAAGCCCAGTCCTTCTACATTTATTGCCTATATTGTTAATGTGTGTTCAGTTCATGTGCATAAACATGTACTGATGTTTAGATTACATTAAAACATGTGTTGAGCTAAAAAGAGTATTCTTGAAAATTGCACAAGTATTACTGCGAAATTACCCGAGCAGTACTGCGAAGTTACACGAGTTCCTGTAACACACACTTATGATCTCATGTTTTAGATGGAGCTATTTCCCTGTTGGAATACACTTAAAAAAATAAAAGTTTTATACCAACCAATACAATTATATGTAGTGATTAACTGCTGCATGAAGGATATTTTTCAAGAATTTTCGGTTATAACTGCAGACATAAAATCTTAATACTGCGAAATTAGCCTTATTAGAAATTTCTTGAATCCTATTGTACCCGAAAGTACATTAAGGTTATAGTTATAGACTGATAGTTTACAGTATATTAATATAATGAAAATTCATTTGACGTGTGTAACCCAATCTTGCTACTTAAAAATTAACACATATCTACTACATTAATTTGAATTAATTATAAGTTCTTAAATATATTACATATATAATTACAAAACTATTTATAGCAGCATGTTCCTCTGAACATATTGAATAATGATTTGTCATATATTACATTACAAAAATATAAATGTCCGACCAAAATAAATCTTCTGTTTTCGAATATTGGACAATGAAACAAAAGGTGATCTACAGTTTGCTGTTGCTCACAGATACATAAATAGCTATTCTACTTATGTAATTTAAATCGTTCTAAATAAGACCCTAATTTTCCAAGATCCGATAAAAATTGCGTTAGTATAAAATCCGGTGTAATTTTGTTGCTATTTGAGCGGGTGTCGACCCTAGAAAAAAGAATTATCTCGTAACTGAACCCTTTGTACTACATAGCCACTGATTTTTCCACCTATTCATTATGTACTCATTTATTTTCCTTTTCGCATATGTATAAGCGCATAGACTATAGCTCAAATTGAAGTAAGAAAGTGAGTAAGAAATCAATAGAAAAAAAAATTGTATTTTCCTAAATATATTCGGCTGAGCTGATATCAATTATTATTACAAAGGTCTCCTTTCAGCTTGTCTGACCTCTAGAGCAGGGGTCGTCAGCACAGAGCACGCTGAGGCTAGTCACTCTTACCCGCGGAAAACGCAGTGTACTAGGGTGCATTCCGTAGCTGCTAGCGGGTATGCTCTCTATCTCTCCCTGTTGCACGACAGTGCATACGGGACAGCACCGCGTACCATTTGCACATTTCAGCGAATGCTGACGATCACTGCTCTAGAGCATCTCTTCCCATCGACCAGCAATAATCATCTAACATGGATGTACTCCGTTTACCCTAGTATTGTCTTTCGAACGTTGAAATTGCCTGGTGAAAGTGTTCTTCATGTTCATCAGAAATTGCACCACAATTTTCAGGGAAAAAGTCCAAAATGAGAGTGTATCTCCAGTGATATACTCATTTGATAATAAGCCAGTAACATGTTATCGACTATTTCCCTATAGTTTGGAGCACGACGTTTCCCTAGGAAATTTGAGTCGACCGTTCTGAAAGATCACCAAGCAGCATGTTCTTTTGTGCGAGATCGTGCGTATTTGCTTGTTTTCCGCACAGAACCAATACGCGGTAAGTGTGAAATACCACATTCAGTATTTCCAACCTAACACACATAACAATTTCCCTCTTCTTACCGCTTAAGCGCGACATTCATTTTACTGCTCTAGGCTTTTAACATATTATTTTTAGAGACGTTTAACATAGTAATAATTATAAATTGGAAACTTACCACTGCAATTTCACCTAAATTGCAATCTTAATTATTGTTTTTAAATATTTGCAAAAATTAAGTAAAGTCTACTACTCCACGAAACTTATTGCATTCCTGATACAAGTAACATTAAGGAAGCCGTGAAAAAATCAACACGATTCCAGATGCGGATGTTATTACTGCAATATGTTATATAAATAATATTGTTAAAATATTAAAATGAAAAATAAATCATTACATAACCTTACCGTTTGTTTTAAGTTCTCATTTATAGCCTGGGGGGAAAAAAAGACAGACGTATATCACGTCCCTCTGGAGTATAGTAAACACAGAAAACATTTTATAGCAACAATGTTGAAGAAAGATATTTTGGTTTTCCGAAGTTGCCGTCATTAAACAGAAACCAACATGGAGATTTTATTGCAACTAATTAGAAATTCGTCTTTCAGGTATGTCATAAACGATCTTCGCACAAAATAATGTACGATACACGAGCGGTATGTTTGTTTTCATGTTCTCGGAAATTAAAAAAGCTCAACTACGTTTCGCGTTTTCAATCTTTTCCTCGACCATGAAAACGTCAACATACCGCTTTTGTAACGTATATTACTATTCTTGTCAGAATTCCATCGAAATGTTGATCTGAAAAGAGTTCTCTGACTTGTTCGGGTCTTATGAAAATTTCTTCTTTAATTAACTGTACTTATCCTTGGAAATTTTTAGTGTAAATAATTATCTGAACGCTTGTCCATCACGATCCAATGCTTTTACGAAATGTTTAATCAGTCTCAGATTGATGTGTAACGGAGGGAGAAAATTTTTTCTAGATTAAATCAATGACAGCTGCTTTATATTTTTCGTTCCTGGTTCCAAAGTTTGTCGAAGAGGCCAGTCTTTTCTTTTCTAGTGCAAATTCATAGCCCGGCTGTCCCATTCACATAGCAAACAGCGATATTTTGTAAAACCTTGTTGTAAGCCGAGAAGAATCGCTAATCAGAGATTTTCAAAACCGCTATCATAAAAAAATATGGGGGGTCTAACTTATATCTCGATCCCCTATTTAGAATAAAAAATAGGCTACAGAGGGTATGATTTCTTTATTACTTACTTATTGGCTTTTAAGGAACACGGAAGTTCATTGCCGCCCTCACATAAGCCCGCCATTGGTCCCTATCCTGTGCAAGATTAATCCAGTCTCTATCATCATATCCCACCTCCCTCAAATCCATTTTAATATTATCCTCCCATCTACGTCTCGGCCTCCCCAAAGGTCTTTCTCCCTCCGACCTCCCAACTAACACTCTATATGCATTTGTGGATTCGCCTATACGTGCTACATGCCGTGCCCATCTCAAACGTCTGGATTTTATGTTCCTAATTATATCAGGTGAAGTATACAATGCGTGCAGCTCTGCGTTGTATAACTTTCTCCATTCTCCTGTAACTTCATCCCTCTTAGCCCCAAATATTTTCCTAAGAACTTTATTCTCAAACACCTTTAATATCTGTTCCTCTCTCAAAGTGAGAGTCCAAGTTTCACAACCATACAAAACAACCGGCGATATAATTGTTTTTATAAATTGTAACTTTGAGATTTTTTGACAGCAGACTAGATGACAAAAGCTTCCCAACCGAATAATAACAGGCACTTCCCATGTTTATTCTGCGTTTGATTTCCTCCCGAGTGTCATTTATATTTCTTACTGTTCGTCCAAATATTTGAATTTTTCCACCTCTTCGAAGGATAAATCTCCAATTTTTATACTTCCATTTCGTACAATATTCTGGTCACGAGACATAATCATATACTTAGTCTTTTCGGGATTTACTTCCAACCCTATCGCTTTAGGCCTATTTGCTTCAAGTAGAATTTACGTGTTTTCCCTAATCGTTTGTGTATTTTCTCCTAACATATTCACGTCATCCGCATAGACAAGAGGCTGATGTAACCCGTTCAATTCCAAACCCTCTGTCTTATCCTGAACTTTCCTAATGGCATATTCTAGAGCGAAGTTAAAAAGTAAAGGTGATAGTGCATCTTCCTGCTTTAGCCCGCAGTGAATTGGAAAAGCATCAGATAGAAACTGACCTATACGGTCTCTGCTGTAAGTTTCACTAAGACACATTTTAATTAATCGAACTAGTTTCTTGCTCGATCCCCTAGTTTGCATAAAAATACAGATGGCATGATTTCTTTATTAATGGAGTTATATTTCTCTTTTGATTTACAAAAGTCACTTTCCCACAAATATAACAAAAATTATCAGCACTATTTATACACTTACTCGGCACTATCTGTATCTTGGTCTAGTAATAGTAATTATTCTTACGACTTTAATGTTACGACATGATGATTTCGCTGGCAACGGATTGCGGAAGGAGCAGAATTAATTTGTACTCACAAAAGAAAATTCTCAAAGCTTGAAGAAAGACAAACACAAGGGACTTGTAGTGGATGCGATGTGCGACTCAAACCCCGTCCTCCAGGCACGAGGTAACGTGACCCGCGAGATTAATATTGGGTGCGGCTCCCAGCGGCCTTGTCCCGCCCGCACGTCATTTCCGGAATTTGGATGCGCGGACAACTTGATTAGGAGCCACAGCGATGGTAATCGCCGCCCTGTGATATTAGCGTGGGCAGAGCGGCAACACCCTCAGCGCAAATACACGGTAATTGGTTGGGAAGTGGCACGCGAGCAACGCCACTCTCACGAATTACTGTTTGCGTGACAAAAGAAGCGCGACGTAGGATTAGGACGCCATTTACACCGTGTACATTTCGACGTAGCACAGGATTATCCCTGTAGGAAGGCTAATATTGCTGAAGAAACGATTTTGTTTGGAACACCTAACCAGCGTCCCTTGTTGTAAGCCAATTTTTAACGTCTTACCCCATAAATCCCTCGGGACGCAATGTGTATCTTTCCTTCTGTGTTTATCTTCGTGTTAAAAGGCATACACTCAGAGTTCCAATATTGGTTAGTAATCCTTGTTAGAATGAGGAGGGTGTACGATGAAGAAATCAATCCTGTGGTTAGGTGGCAATGAAAGTGACGGTGGTGACTATTGTAATAACATTTTTTGGTTATTTAACAACGCTACATCTATTTGTATTTAGTGCCGATGGAATTGGTGATAACGAGGTGATATCTGACGATATAAGCACAGTCTACTACAGTATATACAGTCGCGAAGCTTGTGGTGGTTTTTTGCAAATCTCGCGATAAAGCACTCCAAGCGGTTAGCAACTAGAAACAATAGACTGTCCACGGTCGACTTTGGATTTAGAGTGGACTGAGTCGTATTTCCATCGAGTGCTAGGTCGTTGCATATTTCGCATTGATGCTCGTGAAGAAAAATTCTAACATCTATTTCTTATTTTACTTCTAAATGCAAAAAGTGGTTAATAAACAGCAGGAGGGAAGATCTAATGACAAATAATGAAGCATATCTTTATAATAATATAAAGTTTTGCTCTCTTCATTTCGCAAACACACAATTTATGAATGAAAACAAAAATAAATTAATCGGGAATGCAGTTCCAACTTTATTTGATGTTTCAAATAAACCTGTTCTGTTATTACCTGCAGCTGAGAAACAAAAGCTTTGCACTGATTCTACGTCTGTATCAGCTGATTCCTTGAATAATTGTACATTTTCAGACAACTTAGGCCTACTTTTTGTTTCAAAGGATATGTTTTTAATTATAGCTGTTAATTTTGTTATTTTTATTTGTTACTTTACTAGAGACGTAGAAAAAGTAAGTCTGTTACAATAAAATTTATTAATCACGTTTTATTTCCAATTCTGGTGTGATTATTATTGCTTAACCTCATCCCACTTTGTTAACTACGTAAGCCTACACTACAAACACCGGTATACGTAAGTTACTCCCATTAATTCATATTTCCATTATTATTGTTATTATATTATTGTTGTAAAGGGAAATGCAAATTAATATTTATTGGTTTCATAGTTCATTATCGCTATAATCTTGAATGAGTGAAGCGATTATAGCAAATTTCAGTTCGTTTTGCACAAACAAAAATAATATTAACCTATTTCTTGCAGGTATCTTCGAGTTTATGGTGGAATTTAATATACTTCATTAAAATAATAAATGAACTTTATTCATTTAATATTTCAATAATGGAAGGAAGGTGTTAATTTTTCGAAAAGAACACGACAACGAAAGTGTAACATATTTTGCCATCTGCTAGGAGAGATCTGTGATGATGAGGCGATAGTAGCGATCCTAGTGGCGGGCAACTACCCATGTTTGCATTTTTACTACATATAGACTGTGATATAAGGCCGAGGTTTCGCCAGGGATTCGCCTTAGGGAGCCTTAAAGGTCTGCGCACACCGACGCGGGACGCGGGAGCGGTAGCGAATGCGAAACTGACGCGAATTATTGTGAGTTCAGCGGGATATGAATCCATTCACACCGCAGCGACACAATCCCGCCTAGATGGCGGGACTGCAGCGTTCTACTCGCAGTTCGCTGCAAGCAGCGTTTTCCCGCGTCCCGCATTCATTTTGGCAATGGCGACTGAACAGTTAATAGAGTGCGTTAGGAGCGTTATTACAATTTCTGCCGCTAGGTTAGCCTCGCAATGATGAATAGTTCCATTACTAAACACTGTGTATCGTGAAAAGTATTTAATTAATTTTGCATTACTCATCGAGTACGAAGATTATAAACATGCCACGCATATTTCCGTTTTATTTGAGATTTATTGATGACTTGTTAAATAATAATGTACAGATTTTCAGTGTGATTTAATTAAATTTATGCTCGACCATGCCGAAATGTAGTAATTATACACCTGGTAGCAGTCCTTTAATGCATGTCATTAAAGTACACCTACTCATTAAAGTACAGGTCTTCAGCCAATCACAAGTCAGCTTTGTACCGTTATATCGATTATTCTCGGATATGCAATCGACAGACAATTAGCGAAAAGTCACGGAGGCTGGAAATCCAATACTGTCGCAGAAGGTTATGTTCTGTTACTATAATAATTAGCGTTAATTGTAAATAATATTCAAATTAATTCAATTTGTCGTTTTTCAATTCTAAATCAATTTCCAGGTTATATCAGACTAATGTTCATTCTTATTCTGTGCCGAGGTCAGTGACATTCGGCCTCGGAAAAAATCAATACTTTCGCGTCTGCGCACATCTCACAATTCAGGTCAGTTCGCACATAACCATAAAAAGACCTAATTTTCAATACTTTCAAGTTAGAAATATGGTCGAGCAGAAAAAGTCGTATGAATCTTGCCTATAATGGTAATTAAGACGCTCGTATGAAAATTATGAAACTCGCTTGCGCTCGTTTCATAAACAATCAAACTTGCTTCTTAATTACTACCATTATAGGCTCGTTGCATAATGTACTATTACAATTTTGTTTCTCGTAAGTCTGGATTTCTTAAATTAAAAATGTTGCTTTCAAACTACAGTCTTCATCTGGTTCATTTAGTACTTTGGAAAATTGATTGTTTTCAGTTATGTGTTTTTCCTTCAGATATCGTTCTAATTCGTTTCAATTGTGAAAGTGAACTACCGGTGTCTTCTACTTTCAGACATTATTATTATTATTAGTATTATTATTATTATTATTATTATTATTATTATTATTATTATTATTATTATTAAACAATAGTTATTGATGCAGTAATAATAATGATTTACGGAAAATGTTATTCAAGCAAGGAAAAACAAGAATTGATATTGCAAAAAAAAAAACTACAATATAATGCAATAATTATCAACAAGTAGGTATAATAAAATAAATATATTACCATTTTAATATACGTAATCAAGACAATCATGGATAGAATACCACTGTATTAGAGGATGCGTGTTAAAGAAAACTTTACAAATTTTTCACGATCAGTGAAAGCAAAGATTTTATACTAACAAGACGGACGCTAAGAGCGCCACATGCAAGATGTCCCCCTATTATATCGTGCGAAACACTGTAAGATGTCCGTCTTGTTAGTATAAAGTCTTTGGTGAAAGCCACAGAGGGCGCAGTAATGAATGAGAACATATTGTATGAAAAAATAATGTCTGTTCTCTTAACCGGAGTTTCAGTTAAAAATAGTTCTGCTGTAAGAGCAAGAGTGTAGTACTATATGAACGAACCTATGATCATCTTCGGCAACTACAACCACCATCCTATTCGCGACTGCATCCCGCTTTGGTGTGAAGACAATGACGAATTTCGCAACGATCGCGGGATTACAAGTTTCTGTGTCGCTCCCGCGTCCCGCGTCACGCGTTGGTGTGCGAAAACCTTTACACCGAGAGGCAACTTCTATCAACCTAGTTGCCTACAGCATGCGATCGTTTGTTCCTTTACTCCAGCTTCTTTTCAATGGGTTACTTTATTGCGGCTCATGTCAGACTTGACACGGGTTATCCCTAGAAGAATTAGGAAGAGGGTGGGTAAGGTTGCAAATTGCATGGGAATGGCTTATTAAGACGTGTATAGAACAATAAAATTATAGTTCGATACAAATCATGTCACCCTCGTCTCACTCCACCGCATGAAGGCAACGCTACTTTCTGAATGATTTTTTACAATACAAGGTAGTTGTATGAGAAAGGTTGCCTTTTGTTCACTCATATTTACAGTGGGCGGTGTGGGGTGAGTGCCTCTATTACTGTCTGGAACTAAGGACGTTATGTTTCCTCCCGAAATATATCCTTTCTTGGGTAGGTTAAAAGGCTTTTTAAATCTGTATATTTCAAATTGTAAACTTCCCCAACAGATTTTTTTTTTTTTTTTTATAGAAGTAAAAATTAATAAAACCCCTAAATATGTAGATTTATGTTATATCAAGCCATAATGTGTAATGAGGGGTAAATATGTAAAAATATGCAGTATCAAATTTTAATATATTAATGGTAATTACAAGATTCGCAAAGATTTGTTACTTATATACGTTTAGGTTGAAATGAATATGATGCGTAATTACATCAAAATCCGATCCCTAGTAATCAACAAGGGACAATAACTTTGAGAAATATTGAAATCTATTACGCTCTTCAGATCACATTTTCGGCAGCTTGAATTTTATTATTTACCCACGTCTTCGTTTGCTATAACAGCATCTGAAGTCCATTCATATAATAAAACTTCTGGATTACTTACTTACTGGATTTTAAGGAACCCGGAGGTTCATTGCCGACGTCACATAAGCCCGCCATTGATCCGTAACCTGAGCAAGATTAATCCAGTCTCTACCATCATATCCTACCTCCCTCAAATCCATTTTAATATTATTCTCCCATCTACGTCTCGGCCTCCCCAAAGGTCTTTTTCCCGCCGGCCTCCCAACTAACACTATGTATGCATTTCTGGATTCGCCCATACGTGCTACATGCCCTGCCTATCTCAAACGTCTGGATTTAATGTTCCTAATTATGTCAGGTGAAGAATACAATGCGTGCAGTTCTGCGTTGTGTAATTTTCTCCATTCTCCTGTAACTTCATCTCTCTTCGCACCAAATATTTTCCTAAGAAACTTATTCTCAAACACCGTTAATCTCTGTTCCTCTCTCAAATTAAGAGTCCAAGTTTCACAACCATACAGAACAACCGGTAATATAATTGTTTTATAAATTCTAACTTTCAGATTTTTTTGACAGCAGACTAGATGACAAAAGCTTCTCAACCGAAGAATAACAGGCATTTCCCATATTTATTCTGCGTTTAATTTCCTCCCGAGTGTCATTTATATTTGTTACTGTTGCTCCAACTAAAATGTTTGTCTAATTTAGTTTTTTTTTCCATAACGTTCTTTCTATTGTTTCAAAAGTACGAGTATATTGAAATTTGCCTAGATTGTTGCGTTTACTAATGTTATCTTCTTGGTAGCTGCAATTTAAATTACATTCTGGATAGAAACATACACATTTTTTTATTTCATGTATAGTAAAAACGAAACAGGACTAATAATAAAACGTTAAAGACAAAGGAAGAAATTGTTCACTCCTTTTTCGCAGCAGAAGTAATAAAATATGTATCTTGTGAAAGTCACGATAAAAGTACTTCCATCATCAAAATTCTTTTCTTGTACTTTATGTAATGAGAAATTAAAAACACAGATCCAGACTCGGGGAGATCGTGGTGCCCATGAGAAGGATTCAGTTCGCTGTACATTTTGATGATTTAAAATTCAGCCGAAAGTCTACGGGATTAAGAACGCTTAAAAGTCCGTCCGAGCTCTCATAATTCGATAAAGACTGCATAAAAACTCAAAGACTTGCTCAACAGCCAAATTGAATCAAGCCAAGACCATTAATTCCGGAGACTCACGCAGCACAACGGAAAATTCCTAGCGGTGAAGTATCAGACTTGGAAATCCCTTGTGGAAACGTTTTATATCGCTTCTTGCCGGAAGGATCCGCTGCGAACTTCTGTTGCCTAATGCGACGTCCAGTTTCGTTGTCTTGCTCATTATCGAGCAAATAGAATTAGTTACCTTCCTTCAAAGTTTAATCTTTCTTTTACACCTGGCATTAAATAGGCAATTTAACATCGCCAATTTGGATATAATTCTAGCATTTGTATCCAAAATTTGCAGGTTCAGAGCTAGCCGAAGGTAATAGGTTTTGAAGTAGAATTTATTGCTTAGCAAGCTCTCTTCCTTGCGTACATTCACGATGCATAATAAATCCTAATCCCATGATGTAGGACTTCAGGCGAAATTTGGAAATTTGTTTACCATTTCTCGTCCACGTTGAAAGACGGCGTTGAATAAACAATGGACTTGAATGAAATACTACTACTACTAGCCTACTATCACTACTGCTACTACTATTGCTACTACTACTACTACTACTACTACTACTGCTGCTACTATTACTGCTACTACTACTGCTACTACTATCATTACTATTACTACTATTGCTACTACTATCACTACTACTACTACTGCTATCACTACTGCTACTACTATCACTATTTCTACTTCTACTACTACTACCACCACTACTGCTACTATCACTACTACTACTACTACTACTGCTACAGCTACTACTACTGCTACTACTATCACTACTACTACTGCTACTACTAGCCTACTATCACTACTACTACTGCTGCTACTACTATCACCACTACTACGACTGCTACTACTACTACTGCTGCTACTATCACTACTCCTACTACTACTACTGCTACTACTATCAATACTTCTACTACTACTGCTATCACCGCTACTGCTACTACTGCTAATACTATCACTACTGCTACTATTATCAATACTTCTACTACTACTACTATTACTACTGCTACTACTATCACTACTTCTACTACTACTACTGCTACTACTATCACTACTACTACTGTCACTACTGCTACTACTACTGCTACTACTATCACTACTACTACTGCTACTACTATCACTACTACTACTGCTACTACTATCCCGTCTACTACTACTGCTACTACTAGCCTACTATCACTACTACTGCTACTACTATCACTACTACTACTACTAGGCCTACTACTACTACTACTATCACTACTACTACTATCACTACGACTATTATTACTACTGATACTACTATTACTGGACAACTACTACTACTGTAATTTTAATTGCTTGATAAGTTCGTTCGTAGATACTTTGTGAGGCAGTTACTTGCTCTCATGGTTTCCTAAACCCACTCTTGTCAATGGGTGCGAGATTCGGTCGGAAGGAAAATGGACAATCGACGAAAGATACCTAGAGAAGAATAAAGAAGTGTCTATAGTATTTGTAGACTTAGAAAAGGAGTTTGACAGAGTGGATTGGAATAAACTGATGGGGATCCTAAAGAAAATTGACGTGGATTTGAAAGAGAGGAGGCTGTTCAGTAACCATTATATGAAACAACTAACCAAAGTCAGGATAGGAGAAGAAATGTCAGGAGGAAGTGAAATATGGAGAGGAATACGACTAGCATGCCCTTTATCACATACCCTATTCAACATATAATTGGAGGATTTAATGAAGAACTGTTATCAGAACATGGGAGGAGTGATAATAGGAGGAAAAATAATAAAGTGTGTAAGATTTTCTGAAGATATAGAATTGTTAGCAGAAGAGGAGATGATACTAATGGATAAGTTATACGAGCTAAATGACAGCTGTGAGCAGTATGGAATGAAAATAAATGCCAACAAGAAAGAAAAGTAAAGAAGGTAAACTTGCGAATTCTAAATGAGGCAGTAGGGCAAGTGTACAGCTTCAAATACTATAAACAGTAACATGGGCTGCTGCCAAGAGGGAGAATAGCTATGGCAAAGAAAGCTTTTAATAGAAAAAGGAACATTTTCTGCGGACCTCTGTAGAAAGAATTAAGGAAGAGACTAGTGAATTGCTTTGTGTGGAGTGTAGCATTGTATGGGGCAGAAACGTGGACAATACGACGAAGTAAAGAGAAGCGAATAGAAGAATTTGAAATGTGGATGTGAAGAAGGATGAAGCGTGTGAAATGGACAGAGTAAGAATCGAAGATGTGTTGGAAAGTGTGGATGATGAGTTACTGGCTGAGAAGAAACTGCCTACTGAAGGAGGCACTGGAAGGAAAGGTGAACGGGGGAAGAGTTCGGAGCATAAGGATATATTAGATGATATACGACATTAAATATATATGGATTATATGCGGAGCCAAAGAGGAAGATAGAAAATTAGAAAGACTGGAGAAAGTTGGGTTTCCAGTGAAAGACCTGCCCTTGTGAATGAATGATTGTGCAGCTATTTGTACCACATGTAATGTATACTATGTTTCTTTCTTGCATCTGAACGTAGCCTAATCGTTTTTGTCGCTCAACTGTTTGACGGCCGGCAGATCCCTTGCGGATTTAAAATGCCCCAATCACAGGGATAGCCTGCTTCGTGGAATAATTATCACCCCACACAAGGGGAGGCTTTGCAGATGTCGTTCCAGCCAGTTGACGGCAGAATCGAGGCTTTTTAATTGATTACCAACAGTTATAAATGTTGCATGTAATCTGTATTTCCACCATCCCCGTTCCCAAAACTCACCCTCGATTTAATTCTACATAATGTACCAATTGCACCACTCGCGGCAGGGTAGAAATCACCCTTTCTCGTTATAGATAACCATCTCGCTAAGGGTGAACACGCATTAATTGCGAAACTTTTTTCCAACATTTGTATTGTAACTTGGGTCAGTTATTGATGATTCTATTTATTCTCCTCTGGGGACACTGCTGACTGACTGGCTACAACAACCATGTAGTTACTGCGACAATTTGTATTACTAAGGGGAGGGTCAGGAAATTCTTGAAATATACGTAATTGACTACGAACACAATCCACCCATAACAATCCTGGTGCAGGATTCCCACTACTAAATGAGAGAAATGTGCTTCTACAGTTCGTTGTTTTCTACTTGAATAATAACAAAATGGTTCCTTTCTCAAAACGTAATTGACCGATAATAATAATGATGATGATGATGATTACTACTTACTTATTGGCTTTTAAGGAACCCGGAGGTTCATTGCCGCCCTCACATAAGCCCACCATTGGTCCCTATCCTGAGCAAGATTAATCCAGTCTCTACCATCATATCCCACCTCCCTCAAATCCATTTTAATATTATCTTACCACCTACGTCTCGGCCTCCCCAAAGGTCTTTTTCCCTCCGGCCTCCCAACTAACACGCCTTTTTGAAATCTATGAATAACTGATGCATTGTTCACTTATACTCCCATTTTTTTCTCCAATATCTGTCGAATACAAAAAATCTGATCAATAGTTGATCTATTACGCCTAAACCACACTGATGATCCCCAATAATTTCATCTACATATGGAGTTAATCTTCTCAAAAGTATATTCCACAAAATTTTGTACGACGTCAACAAAAGTGATATTCCTCGAAAGTTACTACAGTTAGTCTTGTCCCCCTTCTTAAAAATAGGTACGATTATGGACTCCTTCCATTATTCTGGTACAATTTCCTTTTCCCAAATTGCAAGTACAAGTTTATAGATTTCGCTAGATAATGCCCTTTCACCCTCTTGTATTAATTATGCTGGAATTTGATCAATACCTGGAGACTTGTACTTTTTCAGATTTTCTATCGCAATTTCGACTTCAGAAAGTGTGGTTTCCGGTATGAATGGCTCAGCAGTTTGTATTTGAATTTCGTCCCGATCATTTCTATTTTGGCCTATGTATATTTAGTAGTTGCCCAAAATAGTTTTTCCATCTGGTCAGGATTGAATGAGAGTCTGCATGATGATGATGATGATGATAATAATAATAATAATAATAATAATAATAATAATAATAATAATAACACATGAATCTAATAACATTTTAAACACATGCAAACAGAAGTAATATAAATTATTCAAATTAGGAAATAAATACAGTTTGAAAAGTATGAATGAAATATAATATTAACTTTAAAAATAACGTACATTTGTTAAACGAAAGAATTATATTTCAAAATGTTCCCTGTGGCTACACAGACGAACTTCGTCCTAAAGCAAAGCCTATATTGTTTCAAGGTATCTAATCCATCTCGACCCTAGTTCGCTCCAGGTGCGGGCAGTGATCAAATCTGATTGGCAGTTTCACATAATTCCTATTCCAGCCATTGACATATACGAATTGTTTCTGTCCACAATTTTTTACTAAACTGACCTTCTATTGGAGCATTATACAATACACCGATACAGTGATCAAATCTGATTGGCAGTTTCACATATTCTCTGTTGCAGACATTGACATAGTACACGAATTGTTTCTGCCCACAATTTTTTACTAAACTGTACATCTATTGGAGTATTATACAATACACGGATACAGTGATCGAATATGATTGGCAGTTTCACACATTTCCTATTACAGACATTGACTTAGTACACGAACTGTTTCTGCCCACAATTTTTTACTAAAATGTCCATCTATTGGAGTATTATGCAATACACGGGCAGCCATCGGCGTGGCTCAGTCGGTTAAGGCGCTTGCCTGCCGGTCTGAAGTTGCGTTCGGGCGCGGGTTCGATCCCCGCTTGGGCTGATTACCTGGTTGGGATTTTTCCGAGGTTTTCCCCAACTGTAATGTGAATGCAAGGTAATCTATGGCGAATCCTCGGCCTCATCTCGCCAAATATCATATCGCTATCACCAAACTCATCGACGCTAAATAACCTAGTAGTTGATACAGCGTCGTTAAATAACCCACTAAAATAAAAAATAAATACACGGGCACAGTATCCTTTTTTTTTTTTTTAACCAGCACTTATAGTCTTCTACTAATTCCACACCGAATTCAGTCGATACCATAAAACGGACGTATTGTCAGACTACTTTATTAGAGCTAGTTTGTCGTCATTTCTCATCACTTGCTCGTAACTACCCCTACCTTTATTCATCATACCAGTGTCACTTTTTAGTGAAGCGTATCGTATTGTAAAGAATATTTTGATTATATGAAAATGATGCGAGCATGAAATAATAGCTATCAGGTTTATACAACATTATTTACTCGACTGATTATAATAAAACTATAGTAATGTGATTTATGAAAAGTCATGTTAGTGACCAAAGGTATCGCCAATGATATCTCTTAAAATGTAGTGTTGTACGCCTGTATGAGAAGCCAAAAATTGTTTCTATTATTATTATTATTATTATTATTATTATTATTATTATTATATGCATATTCCCTCATTATTCCAAGAGTAGACCGGACAAAAGAAATGAGTAACCTGTTAAATAAGCATGCTTTGCATATTGACGTTCCTGCACCTGACATGACAGATTTTTTTTTTTTTATTTTTACTATCTGACCTTCCAAGGCTTTCCTATAGACACAGAATAACACACAATTTACAATAATGTTTATACATGAATGAGCACATAAAAATATATAGATAAATTTTAAGATAAAAATACAGATTTTCAATCACAAATATATAATTAAACAATTATGTGGAGTGTTTACCATATAGGTGATTTTTTAAGATGGCGACTTATTAGTTACATTGTGTCATGGAATATAGTCAAACGTCTCAAATCATTTCAGTAAGGGGAATTTGCAAAAACATGCATCGTTAAAGTTGCAGAAATGTTGTGCCCCAAAGAATTGCAATTTACTCCTTCCTCGACAAACTATTGCACGAAGAATTGAAATCATATCTAATGACATATCTAGGCAGATTGATGCTACAATTCATAACTTTGTAAATTTTTCTCTCGCTTATGATGAAAGCAATGATTTGACAGAGAGAGATTTATCCTTCGAAGAGGTGGAAAAATTCAAATATCTTGGAGCAACAGTAACAAATATAAATGACACTCGGGAGGAAATTAAACGCAGAATAAATATGGGAAATGCGTGTTATTATTCGGTTGAGAAGCTCTTGTCATCCAGTCTGCTGTCCAAAAATCTGAAAGTTAGAATTTATAAAACTGTTATATTACCGGTTGTTCTGTATGGTTGTGAAACTTGGACTCCCACTCTGAGAGAGGAACATAGGTTAAGGGTGTTTGAAAATAAGGTGCTTAGGAAAATATTTGGGGCTAAGCGGGATGAAGTTACAGGAGAATGGAGAAAGTTACACGACACAGAACTGCACGCATTGTATTCTTCACCTGACATAATTAGGAACATTAAATCCAGACGTTTGAGATGGGCAGGGCATGTAGCACGTATGGGAGAATCCAGAAATGCACATAGAGTGTTAGTTGGGAGACCGGAGGGAAAAAGACCTTTAGGGAGGCCGAGACGTAGATGGGAGGATAATATTAAAATGGATTTGAGGGAGGTGGGGTATGATGATAGAGACTGGATTAATCTTGCACAGGATAGGGACCGCTGGCGGGCTTATGTGAGGGCGGCAATGAACCTTCGGGTTCCTTAAAAGCCATTTGTAAGTAAGTAAGTAAGGCTATAGCTCAGTTATCTGCATTTACTTTATACGCGGTGTTGAGAAACGGCTCAATGTTGAGGAATATTTATTAGACCTGATTCCTTTAAAAAGTAACACCACTGGAGAAGAAATATTCAATGGCCTTTGCTCGTGCGTACATAATAGTAATATACGTTACAAGAACGGTATGTTGACGTTTTCCTGTTCGAGGAAAAGATTGAAAAAGCGAAACGTAGTTGAGCTTTTTTAATTTCCGAGAACATGAAAACAAACATACCGCTCGTGTATCGTACATTATTTTGTGCGAAGATCGTTTATTACATACCTGAAAGACGAATTTCTAATTAGTTGCAATGAAATCTCCATGTTGGTTTCTGTTTAATGACGCCAACTTTGGAACACCAAAATATCTTTCTTCCACATTGTTGCTGTAAAATGTTTCCTGTGTTTACTATACTCCAGCAGGCCGTGATATACGTCTGTCTTCCCCCCCCCCCAATCTATAAATGCGAACTTAAAACAAACGGTAAGGTTATGTAATGATTAATTTTTCATTTTAATATTTTAACAATGTTATTTATATAACTTATTGCAGTAATAACATCGGCATCTGGAATCGCGTTGATTTTTTCACGGCTTCCTTAATGTTACTTGTATCAGGAATGCAATAAGTTTCGTGGAGTAGTAGACTTTACTTAATTTTTGTAAATATTTAAAAATAATAATTAACATTGCAATTTAGGTGAAATTGCACTGGTTAGTTTGCAATTTATAATTATTACTATGTTAAACGTCTCTAAAAATAATATGTTAAAAGCCTGAAGCAGTGAAATGAATGTCGCGCTTAAGCGGTAAGAAGAGGGAAATTGTTATGTGTGTTACGTTGGGAATACTGAATGTGGTATTTCACACTTACCGCGTATTGGTTCTGTGCGGAAAACAAGCAAATACGCACGATCTCGCACAAACATAATTTACAGTAGTCGAAGCTAGTGTCCATAGCTACTGATGGAGCCCGTTCCATTGTTGCCGAGAAAAAGGGTTTAATTGGCAGACTAAAAGTGTTCCATAACGAAAGAGATGTATCAGATTTCTACACAGTACATTGCATTCTTCATCAAGAACCCCTTTTTGCGAAAACTTTGAATTTTTAGCACGTCATGGATGTGGTGATACGTAATATAAACAAAATTAGAAAAAGCGCGAAGTCAAAATGTAGGATCCGCATGACGGACGACCAGTTACGGTTGGCAGTGTGTGATGTAACTCCGGATTTCAATGCAATAAAGCTGAAAGAATTATGTGAAACTGAAGAAGGCTAATTTCATCAGAATGCATGTCATTCCTTATTATACATAGACATAAATATTGGTTTATTTTTACATCAGACTAATGATGATTATGTATTTCCTAATAACAGTTTATTTCCAAAGTGTTTGAATCTATTTAATGGTGTATACTACGAGTAGTTATTATACTGTTCCAATTCATATAGTTTGTTTATGTATTTATTTCTATTTCTATTTGTACTAATTAAAAATTTTGATTTTGCATCAAGAAAATGCACGAACTTACCCAATGATGTCTAGCGTACAATAAACCCGCCACTGTTCTAGTTAACACACCTGTCGCTACCTACATCTTCAACCTTCCCACCCGAGGTCATGAGCTTTTGCAAGTAGCGTCTTGCAAGTGATTCGGCGCAGACGATCCTTTTGGCCGCCCATGGTATACTGGGTGTTCAGTTCAAAATGTGTCATGGCTCGCTGTATGCCGTCATGTGGCTAGCCGATGACCCTAGAGAATTCAATCTTCCTACACTTCCGCAGACGTGTATAATCTAAGAGGCAGAGAAGTTGCCTAGCAAGTACGGCGTTCATTCTGAAGAGTACGTACCGATACGTTCGGTAACGCCGGTAGTGGCAGGAATGTGAACTGTTTGGAAATACGTACTGTCGGGATATGGGGAGAGGGTTAAGACGATTACTTACGTATTTGTTGACATTAACTTCGACGGTCAACATGGACACGGAGCATTTGATTTGTGTTGTGGAATGTTACCGTACGCAACCGATGATAACAAATACCCTGCGTACGACTTGCCGGCGCAAAACACAGTTCGAAAGAAGTTATGGTAGCACACAGACCGTACAGACCGCCATCTGTTGCTACGACGTTCAAGTTATACCGTACACGTTCTCATGTTCAGATTGAAGAACGCCTGAAATAATACGCAACTTCTCTAACATATAAGCTGAAACTCGCTTGAAATCGGTGAACCAACAACAGTGACGTCATGACACACTTTGAAATGAACACCCAGTAGAATAAGATACCTCAGGCCACGGACCTCTATAAGCGCTTAATGAATGACATGAATAAATTTCTAAGCTATCATATATGATACCGGAGGACAGACGAGGTTAAATTTAACTGAAAACAGATTGCATGACTACTTCACTCCCAGGTTTGTTTTTATTTCGTTAGATTGTCTACGTTCTATTTCAATTTTAATTTTTGTTCCCGTATAAAAGCTTTGTATTGAAATATATTCTAGGAGAAAATATCTTTAATTAAATCGAACGAAAATCACATCATTTAAGAATCCTCTCCTTCATGTTTACGGACATGAATCTTGAGATCGAGAGACTGCAAAACCAACTGCAAACACTCGTTGATCCTTCACTGCGGAGAGAAAAAGTCTGCAGGGATTTACATCCGAGCAAACATCTCGGACATCCGCTGTCCTAAGACCCTTCAACTGTTTATTCTTCCGATAGAGCGAGCTGTAATCCGTCGCGAAGCGTCTTTCATTTGTCTTCGTGCCCATAAGGACTCGAGGGCTTTATTTTTTAGACCACTTCCGACTTAACGAAAGAAATATTACCCTACACATGTCTTTGTGGTCGTATCCAAGACCTTTGACTGTAGGTCTAGATCATTTACCTAAGATGTAAACAGTCAGAGTTTGAATCCCGACCAGGCCTGGTATTTTTCATTGGGTTAAACCGTCTCCCTTTAGGATAATAACAAAATTTATACCCAAGTTATTTACAACATAATAGCTCTCGTCTCATAATCTTTGGAAGGAAATTAATGTGGCTGAATGTAGCCACTATATTCGATTTCTTTACTCCCATGTATCTGAATTCAGTACTAAGAACATTTGAAATTTTAGGACAATAAAATCTTAAATGTTTCTTAGTATAAGACATTAACATAGGTTAAGGGTGTTTGAGAATAAGGTGCTTAGGAAAATATTTGGGGCTAAGTGGGATGAAGTTACAGGAGAATGGAGAAAGTTACACAACACAGAACTGCACGCATTGTTTTCTTCACCTGAGATAATTAGGAACATTAAATCCAGACGTTTAAAATGGGCAGGGCATGTAGCACGTATGGGAGAATCCAGAAATGCATATAGAGTGTTAGTTGGGAGACCGGAGGGAAAAAGACCTTTGAGGAGGCCGAGACGTACATGGGAGGATGATATTAAAATGGATTTGAGGGAGGTGGGATATGATGATAGAGACTGGATTAATCTTGCACAGGATAGGGACTGATGGCGGGCTTATGTGAGGGCGGCAATGAAACTTCGGGTTCCTTAAAAGCCATTTGTAAGTAAGTAAGTATAAGACATTTAAACTTGACGAAATATCTATTACTACTATACAAATTCAGAGAAGGTCGTATTTTCGCGTTGAAGATTCAAATTCAAAACTGAGAATTTTAAGTGGAATTCGTGGGGGAAGAAGACGGTGTCTGGTATATTTTCTCGACCTGTTATTGTTTCTCTTTGCCATATCCAACCTCCCTAGAGACAGAAAACCACTCGTAATCTATTATTTCTCTTTGCCATATCCAACCTCTCTAGAGACAGAAAACTATTCGTAATCTATTGTTTCTCTTTCCCATATTCAACCTCTCTAGAGACAGAAAACTATTCGTAATCTATTGTTTCTCTTTGCCATATTCAACCTCCCTACAGATAGAAAACTATTCGTAATCTATTGTTTCTCTTTGCCATATCCAACCTCCCTAGAGACAGAAAACTTTTCGTAATCTATTGTTTCTCTCTGCCATATTCAACCTCCCTAGAGACAGAAAACTATTCGTAATCTATTATTTCTCTTTGCCATATCCAGCCTCCCTAGAGACAGAAAATTATTCGTAATCTATTGTTTCTCTTTGCCATATCCAACCTCCCTAGAGACAGAAAACTATTCGTAATCTATTGTTTCTCTTTGCCATATCTAACCTCCCTAGAGACAGAAAACTATTCGTAATCTATTGTTTCTCTTTGTCATATCAAACCTCCCTAGAGACAGAAAATTATTCGTAATCTATTGTTTCTCTTTGCCATATCCAACCTCCCTAGAGACGAAAACTATTCGTAATCTATTGTTTCTCTTTTCCATATCTAACCTCCCTAGAGACAGAAAAAATTCGTAATCTATTGTTTCTCTTTGTCATATCCAACCTCCCTAGAGACAGAAAACTATTCGTAATCTATTATTTCTCTTTGCCATATCCAACGTCCCTAGAGACGAAAACTATTCGTAATCTATTGTTTCTCTTTGCCATATCCAACCTCCCTAGAGATAGAAAACTATTCGTAATCTATTGTTTCTCTTTGCCATATCCAACCTCCCTAGAGATAGAAAACTATTCGTAATCTATTGTTTCTCTTTGCCATATCCAACCTCCCTAGAGACGAAAACTATTCGTAATCTATTGTTTCTCTTTGCCATATCCAACCTCCCTAGAGACAGAAAACTATTCGTAATCTATTGTTTCTCTTTGCCATATCCAATCTCCCTAGAGACAGAAAACTATTCGTAATCTATTGTTTCTCTTTGCCATATCTAACCTCCCTAGAGACAGAAAACTATTCGTAATCTATTGTTTCTCTTTGCCATATCCAACCTCCCTAGAGACGAAAACTATTCGTATAAACACCTGTTTTTTAAAAGTAGACTACTCTCAGACATGTCGAGTTGTTTATTTTAATACAAATAATTTTTTATTTGCCCTACGTAAAATATATTAAAATTTACATAATGTTTTGGACCTAATTTTTCTTACTTCCAAAGAAATGGACATTATTATAGTCTACATTTTGGATCAATTCATGTTAATCAGTGTAGAAAATTTCAGAATACTCTCTCTAATGGTTGTGGGGTTATAATGTAATATGTGTGAAAATTTTCAAATTTTGGAAAATTTAATTTACAGTAAAGTAAAAAGTGAATTCTTAAAAATATTATTAGTAACCTTTTTTATACTTTTATCAGATATTCAAATTCTAATAAGTCTTGTTGTGGTACCTTGTGATTTTTGTCCAATTATGAGCTCATTTCCTTATACATTTTTTTAAATTTAGAACGTGCATTTTTTTTATAATAATTATGGTTGTTCACGTACATATACCCTTAAAGGAGACCTGTGATGAAAAACAGTTATTTAAAAGACAAGTGGGGAATAAAGCACGTTCGAGAAAGATGTGGATGGCAAGAAGCAGGAGTAGGAATGAGTCTGATGCTTGATAGTTTTGTTATCACGATTTACCAGAAAACGATAAAATAACACATTCGTTAAATACAGAACCTGACGAGCAGTTGAGTTCGTTCGTAAGAGCATCTCTCTAATTATTATACGTCTTTTTCCGTCTGTAACTTTATTCCAGGAAAAGTCTCGATGGAAAAGCAAACAGACGCGTCTCCTTGTTTTTATTTGTGACAATCTTTATTCGTAAGTTCTCTAAAGTTTACCTTCAGCAAGCCGTTTATATTTCTGTTAAATTACACGTACCCATCCCTCAGTCCCTGTTGCACTGACTACAGCGATCAAAATGCTTCAAAGTACAGGGGCGTATATTTATACATGATTAATTTTTATTATACTTTGTTTAATTTTCGAAGAAAATGGAAACTTTTTTTTTATAATAATTAACTGAAAATCTCGTCATTTCATCGAATTTTCAGGACTGAAGTTCGCAAGAGTATGTAAATTAAGTTGCTAGCAATTTTACTCTGGGTGCCGTGCTCTGCCTATAGGTTATAGGTAATTTAACTTATACTGGGTGTTCATTTCAAAGTGTGTCATGACGTCACTGTTGTGAGTCAGCGATTTGAAGCGAGTTTCAGCTTTTATGTCAGAGAAGTTGCCTATTAATCAAGGCGTTCAATCTGAACTTGAGAACGTGTACTGTATAACTTGAACGTCGTAGCAACAGATGGCGGTCTGTACTGTCTGTGTGCTATCATAACCTCTTTCGAACTGTGTTTTGCTTGGCCAAGTCGTACGCAGGGTATTTGTTATCATCGGTTGCGTACGGCAACATTCCACAATACAAATCAAATGCTACGTGTCCATGTTGACCGTCGTTCAACAAATACGTAAGTAATCGTCTTAACCCTCTCCCCATATCCCGACAGTAAGAAAAAAACCCACCTCAGTACGTGTTTTTAAACAGTTCACATTCCTGCCACTACCGGCGTTACCGTACATATCAGTAAGTACTCTTCAGAATGAACGCCGTACTTGCTATGCAACTTCTCTGACACATAAGTAATACACGTCTGCGGAAGTGTAGGAAGATTGAATTTCTAGGCTCATCGACTAGCCATATGACGGCATACAGCGAGCCATGACACACTTTGAACTGAACACCCAGTATAAAATTGTATGATAATCAATAAGAGCTACTTATTTGTTAAATCTATACAGGTGTCCCATTTATCTTGTGCACATATTATAACTTTTTTGTTTAGATAGGTATTGAATTTTTGTTTTTGAGAGTTATGTTAGAACGAGGGGCTAGCATGAGTGGTAGAGATTTGGTGCATGTAACTACATTATGGTACAAGATACACGTGACGTCATCAGTTTTTCAAATAGCTCTATATATCTACTTTAATCATGTTACATTGTTTTCACACATTAAGACGAGTTCAAAAAAGTTTCGCAATGTCACAAGGGATGCACAAGTTTCAGATACAACATTTATGGCGGAGCATTAATTGTAATTGTATTAAAAAAAACACACAAAACAAAAGAACATCAATTGCGTAACGTTATCATATACACATTTTAACAAACAAGCATGTTGTAACTAAAACCTTGTGCATCCCTTGTGTTTATCGTACGGCTCGTCCTCCCCCCACGCGTTACCTGCACTTTGTTTATGTCTTCACTGTGCCTAAACGAGACTCTCTACTATATTTTTCTATAGCTTTTTTCCATTTCAATGTTCTGCACCTACTTCTCATTCATCCAATCTGTCTTTAATATTAGCCTTGTTCTGATGTGCAGTGTGTCTATTTATCCATTCATCAATCTAGCCATGAATTTATCCTTCGATCCATCTATCACTTCTCAGTTTTCCTCCCATGTTCTTTCCTTTCTTTATCTATTAACTTATTTATATTTTTTCCATTTTTTTCTCTCTCTCATTTTGTTACTTATTATATCTCTCTATTCTGTATTTTAATTATTCATTATATCTCTCTATTTTGTATTCTTTCTCCATTTGGACTACTAGGCAAGAGTTAATTTCATTGCCTCCATGTATTATTTATTTTCTAAAACCCAGAGTAGTTCCAGTACTTCTCTTCGTTTTCTTTAAGGTTCTATTCTTTCTTCCTTTCTTTCTTTTTTCTTTCTTTCTTTCCTTCTTTCCTTCCTTCTTTCTTTCTTTCTTTCCTTTTCCTTCCTTTCCTATTCTTTCTTTCTTCTTTCTTTCCTTTTTCTTTCTTCCTTTCTTTCCCTTTTCTTTCTTTCTTTCTTTCCTTTTCCTTTCTTTTTGATTCTTTCTTTCTTTATTTCTTTCCTTCTCTCTTTCTTTTCTTCTTCCTTTCTTTTCTTTTTCTTTCTTTCTTTCCTTTTTCTTTCTTTGTGTTTTCCTTTTTCTTTCTATCTTTTCTTTTTATTTCTTTCTTTCCTTTTTCTTTCTTTGTGTTTTCCTTTTTCTTTCTTTCTTTTCTTTTTCTTTCTTCCATTTTTCTTTCTTTCGTTTCTTCTTTCTTTCTTTCCTTTCTTTCCTATTCTTTCTTTCTTTCCTTTTTTCTTTCTTTCTTCCCTTTTTCTTTCTTTCTTTCCTTTTCCTTTCTTTCTTATTCTTTCTTTCTTTCCTTTTCCTTTCTTCCTTTATTTCTTTATTTCTTTCTTTCTTTTCTTCTTTATGTCCTTCTTTCCTTTTTCTTCCTTTCTTTTTTCCTTTTCCTTTCTTTTTTTCCTTTTTCTTTCTTTCTTTTTCCTTTTTCTTTGTTTCTTTCCTTTTTATTTCTTTCTTTTTCTTTCTTCCATTTTTCTTTCTTTCGTTTCTTCTTTCTTTCCTTCCTTTCTTTCCTATTCTTTCTTTCCTTTTTCTTTCTTTCTTTCCTTTTTTCTTTCTTTCTATCCTTTTTTCTTTCTTTCTATCCTTTTTCTTTCTTTCTTTCATTTTCCTTTCTTTTTTATTCTTTCTTTCTTTCTTTCTTTCTTTCCTTTTTCTTTCTTTCTTTCTTTATTTCTTTCTTTCTTTTCTTCTTTCTTTCCTTCTTTCCTTTTTCTTCTTTCTTTTTTCCTTTTTCTTTCTTTCTTTCCTTTTTCTTTCTTTCTTTTTTCCTTTTTCTTTCTTTCTTTTTTCCTTTTTCTTTCTTTCTTTTAGTTGTAAGCAGCCCAAGGAGAGTCTGATCAATCAGGCCTATACTTTGTAATCAGCTTTGTGCTCCAAATATAAGACGGAATCACTCTAACAATAATTTGGCTGGTTCAATCACGGGTGTAGAGAGGAAGTTCAAGATCCAGCATTCAATTACCAGACAATGGACGTAACAGCGGGGGTGGCTCGACTCCTCCCTGTCAAGCAGCTGATTCAGGAATATTTAAAAAAGTGCACAGCCTATTTTTTGGGCTTCTCGCCAAACTTAAGAGAGAGAGAGTGGGGTTTGAGGGGTGGCTTGTAGAGGTGGTGATAGTTGTTGGCAGGGTGTGTATGAGAAGTTTCTGTCGATAGTGATAAGGATGAATGGTTCTAGCGTGGCGGACGGACAGGGGTGTACACATCTCTGATTACCACTACGTCCAAAAATTACTACTACTAATACTTTCCTCACTACGGATGGTTCTTTGCAGGATCTTAAATGTAAATTGGATTTCCTTCTATGTACCTTCATAGACTTTATAAGGTTTTGTAGACCCAATACTCTCGTTGTACTCCCGAGACTTACTCTCATTAAAACACATGGCCTTCACAAAATTGTGTAATAAAATATATCACACTAAAGATAAAAATTCGCCATACAATATTTATTTTTATAAGTTAAATATATTAAAAATTGGTCTTGATTATAATGATCTAAGTTATTTTGTTTCTCTATATGCAATACTATAATAAGAACATAAAAGTGTCAGATTATGTATATACATGAAGAACCATACGAAATGTCATTAATTTCAGAAGGTTATTCTTTGAGATATTTCAAGTAAAAAAGATTAATACCATTTTTCTCGTATTTACTTCCTTTTCGATATAAAAATAATGTTATATGAAAAAACGTAGGGTTTGGAATTGAACGGGTTGCATCAGCTCCTTGCCTTTGCTGATGAGTGAACATGTTAGGAGAAATTCCACAAACGACTAGGGAAAACACGGAAATTTTAGTAGATTTCAAAGTAAATCTCAAAAAGACAAAGTATATGATTATGTCTCGTGACCAGAATATTGTACGAAATGGAAATATAAAAATTGGAGATTTATCATTCAAACGTCTTGGAGCAGCAGTAAAAAATATAAATAACACTCGGGAGGAAATGAAACCCAGAATAAATATGGGAAATGCGTGTTATTATTCGGATGAGAAGCTTTTGTCATCTAGTCTGCTGTCAAACAATCTGAAAGTTAGAATTTATAAAACAGTTATATTATCGGTTGATCTGTAGCCTATGGTTGTGAAACTTGGACTCTCACTTTAAGAGAGGAACAGAGATTAAGGATGTTTGACAATAACGTTCTTAAGAAAATATTTGAGGGTTAAGAGGGTTGAAGTTACAGGAGAATGGAGAAATTCACCTGACATAATTAGGAACAATAAATCCAGACGTTTGAGATGGGCGGGGCATGTAGCACGTATGGGCGAATCCAGAATTGCATATAGAATGTTAGTTGGGAGACCGGAGGGAAATAGACTTTTGAGGAGGCCGAGACGTATATGGGAGGATAATATTAAAATGGATTGAGTGAGGTGGGAAATGATGATAGAGATTGGATTAATCTTGCACAGGATAGTGACTGATGGCGGGCTTATGTGAGGGCGGCAATGAACCTTCGGGTTCCTTAAAAGCCATTTATAAATAAGTTAGGATATGAAAAATGTCATAGTGTACTTTTGGAAAATCATTGATTGAATTCCCCAACTAGAATGATTGTACGTAGAAAAATGTAAATAAGGGTGGTTTCCTGGAAAAAAGAAATGTAACACCATTGACGTAAGGTATACAAATTGTACGTAATTTTGATGACAAATAATACATACATACATACATACATACATACATACATACATACATACATACATACATACATACATACATACATACATACATACATACATACATACATACATATTAGTTTCTTTTCGTGAATCACATATAATGTTTGCATCAAATTAGTTTTCTTTTCACCAGAGGGTTAGCGCAATATATCTGAACAAGATCGCAGTGCTTGGACATAGTGCCCCCTGCATTAAATTAAATTAAATTCAATTCAATTCAATAGGGTCCACACCTGTGGAGTAACGGTCAGCGCGTCTGGCCGCGAAACCAGGTGGCCCCGGTTTGAATCCCGGTCGGGGCAAGTTACCTGGTTGAGGTTTTTTCCGGGGTTTTCCCTCAACCCAATACGAGCAAATGCTGAGTAACTTTCGGTGCTGGACCCCGGACTCATTTCACCGGCATTATCACCTTCATTTCATTCAGACGCTAAATAACCTAGATGTTGATACAGCGTCGTAAAATAACCCAATTAAAAAAAAATTAAATAGGCCTTCACATACACTCACCCTAGAACAAGACATAACACTCCACAGATACACATCGTGTACAGCGTGGTCCGCCGAAGTGGTGTGCAACTAGAAAATGGGTCACAGTCTTGCCATCTATCCGCAATATGCGGAACCCGAATCACGTAAAGTGAAGTGAGTAAGCATTGGATACATACATACATACATACATACATACATACATACATACATACATACATACATACATACATACAGTAAATACAGTACATACACAGTCACAGACACACACACACACACACACACGCACGCAACTTAGTAAAGCTATTCATCTGTCAACAGGTGATATCACTCTCAAGTAGTTCTAGGTAAAACCACAGTCTAGTATATATAGTACCGAAGCTTGAGTTGTGAGGGTGCTAAAAATAATAGACTGTACCGGTACTATTTCGCATTGTCTGTAATGAGGCGATATTAGCGATCCTAGTGGTTAGCAACTATCTATGGATGCATATTTACTACGTATTGAGCTTCGTGACTGTATATACTAGACTGTGGTAAAACTATGCACCTGTCGACGGGTACTCGTACGCATATATAAAATGCATGGAGCATGAGACTCTAAACACCTGTCGATTTATTTCTGGAGGATCTGTGATTCTCGAGAAAGAGCATTCTGACTGATACGTTTCGTTGTTTTCTTCAGAGACTTAAGAGGAACTCTCAATGACACGAAGTCATGGTCTAAACTGTCCTCGTTTCTTCCTTTAGTCGTAATGATTCTCATTTTTTAGGTTATCCCAGATGAAGCAGTATTTAGGAGTGTTTTGTTAATAGCTGATTGATATAACATTGATGACTCGGGTTCCGTGCGAGTTAAAATCGCATGCAATGTGCAGCTGACACGAATATATTTGCTTTCTATGGAAGAGCTCAACATGCCATTCATTATATGCTAATATTAATGATTGGTTTAATGCAAAATGAGCTAATGCGGCATTTCTTGGAACTCGCATTTTGCAGTAATTATTACGACATAAATAATTATCCTCGCTATATTCATTAATTGTATTGTTGCGTATACAGGATGAACCATTAAATAAACATTTGCCCATTTTTATTTCCTTTTCGAGATAAAAACTGTTTAATATTGAACATTTCAGAACATGTTTTGAGAAAGCCATTGATTTAATTCCCCATATGCTCAGTCTAATTAAGAGAGCATTATATTATGATAATAAATAATTGAAAGAATTTGAGTTTCGTTCCTCAAACGTGCAGAAATTTCATCCGAACAAATGTAACTTTTCGTTCTGAAAAGAAATTTTAAAATGTTGTACTGTATTAATTGTTGGAGTCAAATGTAAAGCAATCTTTAATGGAAATAGCGTTGTTTTATAAGAGTGTACGTACATTTTTCACTATTTTGTAATTACGTAAAAAGCGAAGAAAAGTCAATAGAAAATGTTAATTATGTTTCGTTGTATTAAGTTTAGATTTAAAGAGGTATAGCGTAATGAAGAATGTTAAAAACAAAACAATTTACGTAATTAATTGCTTGAATACTTGTAGCTTTAGTTAAAGCAGGATTATATTTCATTGCTACCACTAAAATCATCAGGTTACTTTCAGACTAAAATGTAGATTTTTGCTTGACCATAAGTTACTATAATACGCTCATTACATGTGACGGAAATGTGTCTTAATGACATACATTAAAGTACTGCTATTCATTATGTTATTCCAATGTACCATAAGTGTAGCATATAATCACAATAGCAACTTCGGTCCAAGACTTTATAACGAGATAATAGCTAAATTCTCAAATTTAAAGGTCATATTGTTTCAGTAAAGTGTTATGAATTATTATTCAATAATAGTTTATATTTTCAGTCAAAACACTTATCAGTATATGAAGTCAGAATATAATTCTGTATCATCATATTATAATTTAAAGGTTTTGACTGAAAATATAAACTATTATTGAATAATAAATTCTCAAACATAAAATTTGCTAATGATCCTTATTTTAAAAAATCAATTACAAAATTCCTGTTTAGACAGAAAATTTAAAGTTCAGTTATTGTGATATCTGTATTTTCTTCTTTTCTTTGTTTTTGTTTTTTTAGTCTGTTATTTAATAACATGCTCTAACATATATATCTTTGTTCCGGCAATAAACTATTATTATTATTATTATTATTATTATTATTATTATTATTATTATTAAAACTAATCATAGTTTCTTTTCGTGAGTGATACATCATATTTTCAACATAATTAGTTTCTTTTCGTGAATCCCATATCATGTTTTCATCAAAATTAGTTTCTTTTCGTGAATCACACATCATATTTTCAACAGAATTAGTTTCTTTTCGTGAATCACATATTATATTTTCATCATAATTAGTTTCTTTTCGTGAATCGCAAATCATGTTTTCAACATAATTACTTTCTTTTCGTGAATGTCATATTATATTTTTATCATAATTTGTTTCTTTTCGTGAATCTCATATCATGTTTTAACACAATTACTTTCTTTTCGTGAATCACATGTCATGTTTTCAACACAATAATTTTCTTTTCATGAATCATATGTCATGTTTTCAACACAATAATTTCCTTTTTGTGAATCACATGTCATGTTTTCAACACAATAACTTTCTTTTCGTGAATCACATTTCATGTTTTCAACACAATTAGTTTCTTTTCGTGAATCACATGTCATGTTTCAACATAGTTTCTTTTCGCGAATCACATGTCATGTTTTCAACACAATAATTTCCTTTTCGTGAATCACATGCCATGTTTTCAACACAATGATTTTCTTTTCGTGAATCACATTTCATGTTTTCAACACAATTAGTTTCTTTTCGTGAATCACATGTCACGTTTTCAACATAGTTTGTTTTCGTGAATCACATGTTATGTTTTTAACACAAGTTTCTTTTTGTGAATCACATGTCATATTTTCAATACAATTAGTTTCTTTTCGTGAATCGCATGTCATGTTTTCAACACAATTATTTTCTTTTCGTGAATCACATATCATGTTTTCAACACAATGATTTCCTTTTCGTGAATCACATGTCATGTTTTCAAAACAATAATTTCTTTTTCGTGAATCACATATCATGTTTTGAACACAATTATTTTTTTTCGTGAATCACATGTCATGTTTTCAACACAATAATTTCCTTTTCGTGAATCACATGTCATATTTTCAAAACAATAATTTGTTTTTCGTGAATCACATATCATGTTTTGAACACAATTATTTTTTTCGTGAATCACATGTCATGTTTTCAACACAATAACTTTCTTTTCGTGAATCACATGTCATGTTTTCAACACAATAACTTTCTTTTCGTGAATCAAATGTCATGTTTTCAACACAATTAGTTTCTTTTCGTGAATCACATGTCATGTTTTTAACACAATTAGTTTCTTTTTTGTTAATCACATGTCATATTTTCAATACAATTAGTTTCTTTTCATGAATCAGATTTCATGTTTTGAAGTCAATTAGTTTCTTTTCGTGAATCACATGTCATGTTTTCAACACAATTGGTTTCTTTTCGTGAATCGCATGTCATGTTTTCAGCATAATTAGGTTCTTTCGTGAATCACATGTTATGTTTTCAACACAATAATTTTCATTCCGTGAATCACATGTCGTGTTTTCAACACAATAATTTTCTTTTCGTGAATCACATTTCATGTTTTCAACACAATTAGTTTCTTTTCTTGAATCACATGTCACGTTTTCAACATAGTTTCTTTTCGTGAATCACATGTCATGTTTTTAACACAGTTTCTTTTTGTGAATCACATGTCATATTTTCATTTCATTTTCATTTCATTCCTTTCATGAATCATATGTAATGTTTCGAACACAATTAGTTTCTTTTCGTGAATCACATGTCATGTTTTCAACACAGTTATTTTCTTTTCGTGAATCACATATCATGTTTTGAGCACAATTAGTTTCTTTTCGTGAACCACATATGTTTTGAGTTAACTTATATAAATGAATGGAAGAAAAACTTGTCATTACACAATAAGTGTCACGTATTATCTTTCGTTTGTTATTGTTGCTATACAAAATCACATACCAAGGACTGTCTTGATAACTTTGTGACTATTTCAATTGATACACTTCCCTGCTTCTGACATTAAAGATTATCACTAAAGTAACACATATTTATAAAAATATAAAATCGCAAAAATCCTCGTATCATGCCTACCACAGATTTAACTGTTCTCTTCCGACACCAATCCTTTCATATATCTTACCATATTCATACTCATCTTTCAGTTGCTTTGCAATCCTAATCAATTCTGAAGTTTATAAACTGCTATTTTGACACCAGGTGTATCATATGCGGAGACAAAGAGGAAGGCTGAAAATAGGAAAGATTGGAGAAATATGAGTTTGCAGTCAAGGATCTGATCTTGGACAGAACACTATGAATGATTGAATGAATATTAGAGTCTCATGTTTAAAATTCATCCGTCATGCTTTTTATCAAAAAGTGTGGCAAAAGACTTCACGATAAATCTTCTGTACGTTGTTTGTTCTTGACTGTGTGTGTTGTCAGTGCCGGTGTGTGTCCCCTTTAATTCCCGAGGCACAACGGAAATTACTCTTGTACGAGGCACTCTTGCAGCGAGTCATTTGTTTGGATATGGGTAAGGTAAATGGGGCTGATCACCCCTGCGTTTAGAGGGTGCGGGGGTGATGACCAACTCACAGGATATCTGCTACGCTATGAGCGCTGGTACAACAAATCCCCAGGAAGTTGGGAATGGAGTGGAAATTGGCATATCCTAATGAAGCCAGGTCTTGTTGAATCAATATATCTGATGTTTGTGGTTAGGTTGGCTAACCTGACGCAGCCTGTGACTTGGCCCATATCCGGCTGCAGATTGCCATCATGGCGGGCGGAGATTCAGCTATTAGCTCTGAACAGTCTTGAAGGGGGTGGCATACTCCCATTTTAGATGTAGTGGATCTTGGAGACGAGATAGAGCCCATATCTTATGCTTTCTAAGTTGGCTATTAGCGACATCAGAGCACATTCAGTTGGCGGGATACACGTTACAATTACGAAACTCCTTAACAATTGAGCATTTGTGGTTAAAACGAAAGGGACTCCATGTCAAATACAATCCAGATCTCTCTGTCCTTATATAGCGATATCTACTTAATAGTAGTCTACGCCAGGCATGTCAATTAATGCCCACAGGAGCAAGCGCGCGCTTTAGAGCCCAGGATTGCCTGAGCGCTTTACAGCGGAAACGAAAGAGACAAACGAAAGACGTGGTTTATGCCGCTTGGTCGAGCTATGTTCAGGGATGGCCAGCACTGATTCAATAGATAAAGGGAAGAGAACTTATTAAAACTTTATCCATGTTAATTTTTACATTTGCCTGAGAAGTATAAGTGTATTATAAGAATGTAAGATTTAATTTTAATGCTCATTTTTCACAACTTCGATTTTTTTATTCAAAACAAATATTTTCTCAACTTTTCGTATAGAAAAGTGAAATTTTCAGATATAGGCATATTTATTTAGTAGCCTTACACAATGTTTTCGTAAATAAAATATACCGTATATACATATTACTGAAGATAGTGTATTGAAAATTTTGAAAATATTCGCATGGAAATTGTTTGTAAGGAAATGAATTGACAAAGCAACTACTATTACATAATAAGCAAAAGATACGTGGCCATGTGTTGTAAAAATGTCAGCTCTATAGCTTAGCAGATTTTGAGAAAGTAATTTAATATTCTGATGATAGGAAGTTGCTCACAAATATCACCTTAAAACATAATGCGATAAGAGTTTTGTTATGTAATATTAATTACACTTAAAACAGATACAGTAGAGTACCTAGGTAACTTTCCTTTGTACTGTAATATTGTTTTGACTAGTTTATTGTTTACTTTTGTAAGGCTAAAGATACCATCAATATAAATTCCAACTTATCATGTCATACTCAATCTCTTTCTTTGGAATATCACTTACTTTATGAATGATGTGTTTCATCCACTTAATACAGTATAGCATTATCTACTATGGAATTTAAGTGAATATTCCTTCTTAACTCTCTATTATGTTATTAAGATTTAAAACACAAGTGCAATATTAAGAAATCAGTGTTAGTAGTTTTGTTTTACAGACAATATAGATAATATTAAACAGAAAGAAGCAATATAAAAATAGCGACATAAAATTTCACGTTCCGTTTGAAGTTTGTGCACCACTGTTTTCTTAATCCAACAGGTTGTTTATTAATTTACACTACCCTTCCTCTTTCCATACTTAGCGCTTGCTGTCCGCGAACGACGTCAAGGTCAGAAAAATGCGCTTGCTTTGACATCACTGGTCTACGCATTGATTTTGTAAATGTTTACAATAAACTAGGGAAATTAACTATTTAGATTCACTTTCATTCAATATCAAAGAACATTGAAAATAAATCATAGGAAATATTAGAAATATTAAACTGATATTTAAGTGCAACGCAGCATGCCCCTGTATGAACTACAGATCTCGGATTTTTTCTCTGCCCGTGTACGACAGTTGAGATTCGAGCGCTTGTCATGGTTGAGGACGCAGTCTGCTCTAACTGTGAAACTTTTGTTAGGCTATATGAGACATATTCAATATAATTTCTCATTGTAGAAATCCGCTTTTAAATAGTATGCTTATATTGACAGCAATATAATTATTCAACAGTCATTAACTTTTAATACTTCTCCGCATTTTTTCTTGGGAAATTTTATTTCGGGCAAGTCATTCGGGAAATTGGGTTCGGGAGGGAGTCTTTCGGGAAAGTGAATATTCAGGTAAATGGATTCAGGTAAATTTCCGAGAATCGCTTAGGTAAGGTAATCAGGAGCATCTGTTTGAAGTTTCATACATATAATCCTAGATAAGACATGTTGGATATAATATCGGACAAAATTTCATACCTTTATTTCATAATTATTTTCTTCAACTACCTGAATAATATGAGATGTTTGATTATTAGAGGGCGGAAAAATGTGCGTTACCACGCGATACCGGTTAGTTTGGTCTGAAATATGGATGGCGTCACAGGTACAAGCGCAATAACATAAATACATTACAAGAGGGCGGCAGTACAAGTAGGAACCAACAAATGACCTTCAGTGTCAACTTCTAGTCGTATGGAGAAGAAATCCAGGTGTTTACAATATTGTTTATTGCCTTTGTCAGGTGATAGTGTTGTATAAAAGTGATTTAAAATACCTGAGTCGAAGGATATGGAATTAAACAGTCTAAGTAATAAATACAGAAAAGAGATTTTGATTCCGTAAGGAGAAAATATTTTCTGTGCCGTGCGCAAATGTGAAATTAAAATACGTAGGAAATATTAAATAGAGCGGCATTGTAACAGCAAGAAACATACCGAAAACGAACAAAGGTCTTCGATATCAAATAATGAAAAACATACACTATCTGAATTTAATGTGGATTTATGTAATATGATGATCTCTGAAAATATTCCGTTCAAGAAACTTGACAATCAACATTTTTAGAGTTGAAAAGGTGAAAGAAAAATTCCATAAATTCTGCAAAAAAAAAAAAAAAAAAAAAAAAAAAAAAAAAAAAAAAAATACCGGTTATACAGTTATGTGCAACATTTTGAGTGGAGGGAAAAACGACGATACTTTGGCGCTTTTTTCATTTGCACCTCTAACATCTTGTGACACGGAAAGAAGCTTTTCGATGTTGAAAAACTGTGAGTGAGAGACGTCGAACTTTCTCTTTCGATAATTTACGGATGTATATTTTGGTTCAGTATAATGCATCCTTTAATCATCCAGGCGGTGGCAGTTAACATTTGAGGTAAGTTTTTAAATCATCATAACTATATTACAACTTCATTCCAGTACTTTATTTACAGATCGATTGAATGGAGTGATGGGGTTCTCATTACCAGACTGTACTCTCTTGCCGCTGTTTACGTGAGTGAATGACAACACTATAGTACGTTGACACTGAACTTAAGGCATAACGCACATTTTTCCGTCCTTTATTGATTATTAACTGCCTTTACTAGGAATGTTTTCCTACTTCCATAACCGCCTCTGTGATGAAATCTATTTTAGGAATAAGAAATATCTGCACCTTTACATGGAATCTCAGTGAAGTTGAACTTGTGATTTCGTTCTCGATATCCGTGGGGAAAAGCTGTGAGATTCAAACGCAAAGTGAACAAGGCAACAGCCAAGAATTTAGAAGTAGAAAAGAGAGAGCGAAAAGCACACAGTATTAGCGGTAATAAATGGAATTGGAGAAAATATAAGAAATGTACACCAAACGTAAAAGACAGTCAGGGTGTACCATGGGGATAGACTTTACACGTTTTTATTTTCTATTCGGAAACGACTTTTGGTCCAGGTGGTGCGGGGGGGGGGCAACAAGCAGCACAGCACATTCCCTATGTCGTATAAGTAACATTAAAGCGGGGAAAGAATGGGGAGGGAATTGTCGTAAGGTTTTATCGGAAAGGAAATGGGGAGGAATGTGCGAGGTGGAAATATACGCTTCTTGGGTTGGGTCTCTCGGGGAGCACACCTTGCTCAGCAAGTGTGGGGGCGAAACCTCCGCTGGGACTCGACCCACAACCTCGTCGTACCCTCTTCTTCTCGTGCATAACACTAGAAAATCGATTTCTATCACTATATTCATATATTGTAAATTACTACACATGTGTATTATATACAGGACCATCATTTTATTTTTACTAACATTTTTAATATTAACCTGGTTTTATCTTTTGGATTAAAGGTCTAGAACCGGAAACACCGCTTGCTCCCCCTTCCAAGACTGGAGTTCGATGATACTGGCGTAAAATACAAATCACTTTACTAGGTACAGGAGAGAAGCAAAGTAGTTCATCCATTTATGTAAACTAGGAAATATCGCAATTTTGAGTTTGATAATTTTCATTAGGTTTTTGTTTAATCAAAATACAGTACTGTAATAACACTTAGTGCTTTTACTCTCGAATTGAGCTATTCATTCGGATGTATCAATTATGCAGTGTATATTGTACTGTTATAGAAAATTAGCGTACAATATAGAGAATGAATCATAATATGGATATTTAAACACTTTTTTAAAATGGTGGCCGTTCATTTCGATACAGGCTTCAGTTATTTTGTGCATATTATCGCACTACATACTATTGTACGTAATTCAGATTACCAGTTTCGTCCTTCGTACGAGTAACTCATGTTGAAATAATTCTGTACCTACTCTATAAAAGAGTACTTTACGTACTGTAAATTTAATCTTCACTTCTGCCCGATCCGAAAAGATAACATTAGTCAGAAATGTTATCTACTGTTCGTTCAAGTGGTTTTGTCGCAGGGTCGTAGAAAGGGGGGGGGAAATCATGTGACAGTTAATTACTTAACGAGGCCGTTTTATTTAAGTTATTTTAAACAGTTGTATAATCTTACGTAGACGTCCAATTCCTAACAGAAATTAATGTTTTCAGAAAAGAGCTAAGACAGCCCAGCTACTAGACTTTACAGAGGGGCGAACAGAAGCAGGTGGGGGAAACCGGGATGCGACATAGGCAAATGGACGACAGTACCTGTGCGAAAATGTGATTCAATATTGAAAGCTCTTTCGTCACTGGAAAACGCGAACATATTTCTGGAACATACTATACTCACTAATTCAGTACTGCATACGCGGCCTTGGTTCTGTGTGGAGGGCGGTTGGAAGCTTAGTAGTAGAGGGGGTGGGAGTGAAGTACATTCCAAAACTCAGATACAATAAAAATTGAAGTAAAAATAAAATGATGTCCCTGTATATGGTTCCTGTTCTTCTCAGGCTTTAAGCAGAAGGAGAATTCAAAAGAACCGCTTATAAGCGGTTCTTTTGAATTCTCCTTTCCGACACTTTCTTTCTATTTTGCCAAAATGTTCATGCACCAAGTTTCTGTAGCAAAATCTAAAGATGTCATACTGAATGGCGAAAACGTTAACAACTTTAAAATACAATATAAATTTATAATTGCATGATTTGTATTAACATTAACATCAATAAGATTCAATGAAAATAGTCCAATGACAGAAAAGGTGTAACATAAATTGTCGAGACAACAAAATGTCCATGATATAAAGTCCAGAAGGAAATATTCCAAACTACAAAACGGTACAATATTTATACAGAGTGTTAAAAAATAACGTTTACAACGTTTCAGGGATAATAGAGGAGGTAAGTGACAAAACTTTGGCAGATGCGCCGTTTATTATGCACGTAAATGTTAGCATAATCCATAAAGAACAAGACCAATTGTCGTTTTAGAGGTGGTGTTCAAACTGCCGTCCATTGATGGCATTGCACAACTGGTACCTTCGTTCTATGGAGTGTTTGCAACGCTCAAAAGGACCAACATACATAAAACTTTTCACGTCTCCCCACAAAAAGAAATCCAGTGGAGTTAGGTCTGGTGATCGAGGTGGCCACGGTACCGACCCACCCCTGCCAATCCAACGATCGGGGAATGTGGCATTTAGGTGGTTCCTGACACGACGATCAAAGTGTAGAGGGGCACCGTCATGCTGAAACCATATTCGTTTTCTGATGTTCAATGAGATATTTTCTAAAAATTCTGGTATTACGTAGGACAAAATAATTATCACCTTGGAGACTGTTAGGCAACAGGAAAGGCCCTACAAGATGGTTGTGCACAAACAGAACTAACCAGTGTGTGTTGTGACGGAAGTCAAGTCATCTATCCTTCAGGCCATCTAGCGGCAAAACGGCGCATCTGCTAAAGTTTTGTCACTTAAAACAGATGTTTGTTTTTACCTCCTCTATCATCCCTGAAACTTTGTAAATGTTATTTTTTAAGACTCTGTATGATCCAAAGTATGAAATGATCCAAAACTTATATTGTCCAGATAAACATATTGCTCAGTTAAGTTATGGCCCAATACAAAAAAGATGTTATAAAATGTAGTTCAATAAAAATAAGGTATATGCTGTCATAAAGTCCAACGGAGAAGTCATTGAATTTTAAACTGAACCAATCTAAGTTTTCATTGTTGAGATGTTACCAGGTAGCTGTACTGTAATTTAAAAAATTCTCATGAAGTGAGCTCTGAAGGAATATCGGGCAAATTGAAGATGGTATAAATAATACTGACGCAAAAAGATAAGGCTATGTTGCTGTATAGACGAAATTTATACCACTATCATTAGAGAACCGAAATAGAACGTCAAGATATTGGAGGTGTTATAACAGAAAAGTCTGCAATGCAAAATGTGTTACAAATTCATATCTGCTTTTGATTCTTCCTTATTTACTGGTTAAGTAGAATTTCTTGTTTGGGTACATTTACCACAGTCACTGGACAATTTGTATTTTGACTTTTAAAATAGGGAATTTTGAATTAAGGGGGCTTATTTCTATGGACGTTGTGAAAAAAAGGACTTTTCACTTCGTTGGACCTTCTGGAAAGTGAAAATTTTGTGTATTGGACCTTTTGGGAAGTGAACATTTTGTGTATTGGACTTTTAGGAAGTGGACATTTTGTGTATTGGACCTTTTAGAGACAAGGACGTTACCATCATCTGGACTTCATTTCAGTATAGACGAATTGAAATTGGACATTGTCTCTGATAATCTGCATTAAAGATAAGTCATATGATTGAAAACCATTCTTTTATAATTATTACTTGACTTATTGGAATTTTCAAAATACCTGGTTTGTCTAAAAAATAAAAATTAAGATTTATAACAATAGTTTGCTCATGATTTTCAGTATGACCATGAAGGTTATACAAGATCCGTAGAACTTTCTCTATATGGCTTCCTCCGAACGTTTTCTCCAGAAAATTATGTTCTCAATCGTTAGTTGACATTTTGTGTATTGGACCTTTTGGGAAGTGGACATTTTGTGTATTGGACTTTTAGGAAGTAGGCATTTTGTGTGTTGGACCTTTTAGAGACAAGGACGTTACCATAATCTGGACTTATTTCAGTATGGGCGAATTGAAATTGGACATTGTCTCTGATAATCTGCATTAAAGGTAAGTCATATGATCGAATACCATTATTTTTTAATTATTATTTGACTTATTGGAATTTTCAAAGTACCTGGTTTGCCTAAAAAATAAAAATTAAGATTTAACCTGTAACAATGATTTGTTCATGATTTTCAGTGTGACCATTAAGGTTATACAAGATCCGTAGAACTTTCTCTATATGGCTTCCTCCGAACGTTATCTCCAGAAAATTATGTTCTCAATCGTTAGTGTGTTTGTCAACTGATGCGGGGCTGGGTTCAAGGGTAGGGTTGTTGGTTATTTTACGACGCCGTATCAAAATATAGGTTATTTAGCGTCTGAATGAAATGAAGGTGATAATGCCGGTGAAATGAGTCCGGGGTCCAGCACCAAAAGTTACCCAGCATTTGCTCGTATTGGGTTGAGGGAATACCCCGGAAAAAACCTCAACCTGGTAACTTGCCCCGACAGGGATTCGAACCCGGGACATCTGGTTTCGTGGCCAGACGCGCTGGCCGTTACTTCACAGGTGTGGGTTCGATTTCTGCTTGGGATAATCACCTGTTTTGGTTTGTACTGAGGTTCTCCCCAACTGTAAGATGAAAGTTAGGTAATCCCATGAAGAATTCTCGGCCTCACTTCTCAAATAACATCTCGCTGTCTATAATTCCATGTATAATAAATAACCTAGTATCTGTTACAGCGTCGTTAAATAGTTGACCAAAAACTGATAGGACGTGTATTAAATTTCAGCTGTTACAGTACCGTTGTTATACTGAAAATTATAGAGAATTGTAATTTCATGACAAAAAAAGATAATAATGAGAGAAAATCTAATGAGAACATTACTTCATTAACTATTGTCTTGAAAAAATATGGGTTTGGACTCTTCTGCAATGTGGCAACGAGATATATTAACTTTCTGACTGTGTGCCATCAAATTATGACCATTGTACTACCTCTATATTTCAAAAGGGACCTTAAATAAAGTATTTCAATTGATAATTACATGGAATAGCTAAACGATTTGATTTCATAAGCCACAAAGGAAAGTTTTTTGTGTGTGTTTATATGGGCCGCTCCGCTCTCGCATCAATCGGACACTGTCTGCACAATAAGTGGCCGGTAGTTTTAATTAAACGCCTGACATGTTGACGTCACTGTTGATGGCGGCGGTACTTTACATCATATTGATTATTATTTTTGAGGAAGCCGCAACTGTCGGACGCCATTTGATGAATAGTCGAGCGGTGGTTTCCAGCATTCAGAGCAAAAATGTGTAAAAGGACAGGGACGGAGGAGGTCCGAGTTTTATCAACGATCTGATATTAAAATGGCTCTGCAGGGGTCGCGATGGAATGGGACGGAGATTGAGTCCCGAAACCGACAAAGCTGGCCACCCAATACAAGAACAGATGGTTACAGTGATTATGAATTTGACGACTGACTGATATATTATTATGCCTTAACTGAGGATGTCCGAAAGCCACAATTTGTTATTATTTATACAGGGTGGAAGGTAATGTATAGTCGGACCATCGGATCTGTGTCACCGTCAGGTATGCGAACTGAACCCTAATTCTTTCTCAGCCTCGGTAATTCATTTCTCTCCCTGCATTCCTATCTCTCTCTTTTCTATACTTGTTTTTTGAAAGATGGGACATGACAGGAGCGTTGCGATCGGAAAAACAACTGAATGTCACATAGTGTGGTAGGCCTGTTGCTATGGTAACAACGGTTGAGTTGCCAAACTTCCGTTCGCACGTGGCGAGGGCTTAATAGCTGTCTTGGCGACATTTATTGTGAACACAATGTTACCTTGGTACGTTTCTTGTTTGATTCTTTGTTGATTTTGTATTGTTTTCTTACCTTCGCTTCAATTCTGAATGAATGTTTTAACATCAGCCATCTTAACGTCAATTGCTAGCTCTCATCAGCTGGCAGCATGGTAGTCCATATTGGCAATATAGCGCTGTAGTTCCAAGCTCGGCCTCTTAACTGTCATGTCCCATCTTAAAAAAAAAGTATAGCTCTCTCCCTTTCTGTCCCCCACTACTCACAATTTTGGCCTTCTTGCGGGACAGTTAACAATATTTGCACTTGCAGTCCAGTGTTGTCAACTCAACATGAATACTATAGCACGGAGTGGCGATGAAATATTATTAAGCAAGAACGTAATAGCATTTTGCGATGATGAGAAACAAACAGGTCAATATCTGTTTCCTATAAATCAGGCAACGAAAAGAGCAACTGATACTATAGGTGAGGCTTATTTTATTTCAATTGATTACTTATTAAAATTACTTACTCAACTAATATTAATAATACAACACTTTATGTAATTTATATAGACAGGTCAGAACTCCTAATAAAGAAAATCAGGAGAGAGGGAGTCTGTGCAGGAGATGAAAAGCTAGAATCACCAGAGGAGAACAGACCAAGGGAACTTTTAATTATTGTACAAGATATGAACCGATGTATTTTAAGAAGAAAGATACAAGAATATTATACCGCTCACAAAGAAGTTTCATTGAAGAAATTACTGAAGCTTGCGAGAAAAGTAATAATTTCCAAGGTTGGAGAGAAAAACTACGGAAAGTGATTCGAGACATGGGATTTAGGTATAAAAAATGTAGAAATACAAGATGTATTTTGATTGAAAGAAATAATATTGTAGCATGTAGGACCAGTTATTTATGACACCGTTTGACGGAACTTTGGCAACATCCCTATTCGGCAAGGTTCGTGGCCTGCTGTTTAACGTGGTGGGAGGAAAGAGGGTGGAATGGAGTGAGTACAGGCGTTAACTTTTCCAAGAACGACGCCAGCGCTGAAGGGGCACAAATCCGATGGTCCGACAATAGTACATTAATTGACAGGAGCCATAGATCTCATTATTTAGAGTAAGTTTTGTCAAGTAAAACAAATTATAGGACTTACGGATATTGAGATTATTACAAATGTTTCGAAAGCGCTGACGGCAAGTGAAAGATGTCTCTACGCCGCATAAGTAGTACCCCACACCCCATGCGGTCAGCGACTTGAATGAGGTGGGTTAAGTTCAACTACCTTTCACCGTGTACCTTGCGGCAGGTGAAGGGGAGAGCGGCAGAAAACAAAAAAGGTACTGAACTTCGGTGCAATACTTCGCGAGCTAATCTGGGGATAAATCTTCGCACAAAAATGACCTACTTAAACTCCGGATAGGGACGTGACTGTTATTTGTTTAGTTTGTGAAATTTAATGTCAGAAAATTTAAATTAATTATTATGGCATTGTATTCATAACACGTCTTATCAGTAGCATTTATATTTTTACATGATCTATAAAAGAACATACAATAAAAAATACCTGATGTATTGAGGTTTTCTAGGCCAATCCCAATCGCTCCAATTCCATAATTACAACTCTTCTACGCTAGTAATAGTGACATACACTGTGAAAATCCCAGTATATGCGGTTCTAATACATAGGTAGTCTATAAATATGTCACTTTTAATGAAATTAGAAATAAGTTCAATAAAATAAATATTCATTACTGGACTAAGATGAAATAAAGACTCACCACACAATGCTGTTTATATTTACATTCGACAGCTATAGACGCAATCATGTTGCTAGTATTTCATTCGTTTTTATTATGTGACACAACACAGCAAGCCCCTCTCAACACATCGATCTGTCGCCCCTCTAAATAGGGGGATATATTCACACTCACCCTTACCTGTCGCATCCCTGTCCCGTGGTTTCACGCCAACAGACACTTCCGGAGTTACACCCCCGTCGAACCAACACCATTGCTGTATGTATGTTCCTCATTGCAGGAAGTGCAGATAAATCATTGTCATATAGTGGAAAAATTAATATTACTGTAAATTTGACAGATATATTTATTTTTAGTATATACTTGGAACCCGGAGGTGCATTGCCGCCCTCATATAAGCCCGCCATCGGTTCCTATCCTGAGCAGAGTAATTCAGTCTCTACCATCATATCCCACCTCCCTTAAATCCATTTTTACATTATCCTCCCATCTATATTTCGGCCTCCCCAAATTTGTTTTTCCCTCCGGCCTCCCAACTAACACCCTATATGCATTCTTGTTTTGCCCATACGTGCTAAATGCCCTGCCCATCTCAAACGTCTGGATTTATTACAAATTCTAACTTTCAGCTTTTTTGAAAGCAGACTGGATGGCAAAATCTTCTCGGCCGAATAATAACAGGTATTTCCCATATTTATTCTGCATTTAATTTCCTCCCGAGTATTGTTTATATTTGTTACTGTTGCTCCAAGATATTTGAATTTTTCCACATCTTCAAGGGATAAATTTGCAATTTTTATATTTCCGTTTCGTACAATATTGTGGTCGCGAGACATCATATAGTTTAACGTTTTGGGATTTACTTCTAAACCTATCCCTTGTGTATTGATTATTTGTTTGTATACTGTTAAATTAAGGGCATCACTTGCTGTGTTCATTTTGTATTGGAATGAATAATGACATATATATTAACTTTAAAGGTTCATTACTTAAATGCTACATATTTATGTTTCCGTAGGTGATGATAAGAGGAAAGTTTTGGAAAATCTAAAGCAGGCTACGTGCAAAGAGATCTAAAAGAAACTATCGACAGAAAACCTAGCATAATCGCATTATAAATATGACTTTTTTATATATTTTTTTTAAATTACAGTGCCGCCACTGATATACCTTCCCACATGAAAAGAATGTCAACAACTTTACGTAAAGTCAACCATCCCCAATGGAAGTGGAGTGAGGCTAACGAATTTCCCCTTCTTACGGGCTCTGCAGGCCTCCACTAGTCAGACTTCAGAGGTGGAACTTAGACTGAGAGGATTCAATCCGGCATCAGAAATGGAATCCGGTGTTGCTTAGTGGATAGAAAAATGCGGTCTGGAAAGTAAGATAAAAAGTAAATTATGATTAGGATTGAATAGACGTTCGAATATTACATGTGAACCAGTAATAAAACATTACCATTACTGTACATTAATTATAATATTGTGACACTTAATAAAGTAATTAATATAGTTGTATAAATAAAAAAGAGCTAGGTATATTTTAATTGTTCACAAAAAAATAGCCCGTTAGAATCCATTAAATTTGGGGTGTCAGCTACATCCCCCGCGACTCTTAATGCTACAAAGTTAGGCGCGACTGTTTAAGGGTTAACCTCCCTCCACACTGTACACTCCCTCCATGGTCTATAGTGGGGATGACTTTACTGTTTTTTTTATAGATTCATACCAGCAAGAAATATATCAGGAAAATTGATAACATTTATTCTAATGCAATAATCCGAAGTAGAACATATTAAGAAGTTTCGGGGATGTCCTGTCAAACCATGCTTACATAATACAGCATGCTTGGACTTGCAGAAGGAGAGAGATATTTTGATACACCACGACTTCGTTGCTGATACAAAGTACTAAGGAAAATACACGAAATCATAATAAAACTAGATATTGCATTGGTTACAACGCTTTTATGTTTCACATTGCTGCTGTGGTAACTGTTATAGCTTCACATGTAAAATGAATCCTGCATTGAACGCAGAGTACCTCTGACTGAATTCACTTGTTCTCTCACTAAGCCCAAGATTTCGTTTCCAGTCGGTATTAAATCTGTTTTATGTGCATTGGCTTAGCATCTGACTCGGATTTCCCGGTTCACATCCCGGTTTCTGGAGTAATTTTATCAATCCCATTGCAAAGCAGTTAATTTGCAAGCTGTGACTGTAACTACCGAACTTGTGCGATTCCAGATATCCCAGTGATTAGGTTTTGCTGTGCAGGTGTTTTTAGAGCAGTCTGGGTCTTAAAATAAGATAAACTCTAATAAATTATTGCTCCACGCCTGCAGGGGTGTCCAGGTCTAATGCTTAATGTTATACAGGGAATTGTGGACTAATACGTAACTCATGACTTAACTCTCTCTTGGACATTTCCTTTATTTGGCATTCCAAATTTATATTTTGATCTAAGTCAGCGGTGACCAAAACTGTGTGTCTAGTATTAGTAGTATTTATTTATTTAACCTGGTAGAGATAAGGCCGTCAGGCCTTCTCTGCCCCTCTACCAGGGGTATCGTGATTTGATCGTGTAATCAAAGACATTCATACAGGTAAGGGGAGTTTTCTGTATATTGCTTTCTGGCTCGCTCACGTACAGACCGATTATTTAGTCCTGACAGCTCAGCGACGCAAAAGAGGGGAAGCAATAGGAGGAGTGGGGAGAGTTCCGGAGTAGAGATAGGGCGAGCGGTCGGTAAAGGCAAGCGAGTGAATAACCCAAACACACCTTGGCGTAACTAAATGGACTCGCCTGTCCCACGCGCACATCTCTGGCGACTGTCAGGACTAAATAATCGTACTGTACTGAAGATAGGCAGTGTCGGTACCATATCGCTCTACAAACCCTCTGTCACTACGAGCAGGAACAGATGGTTCGCACAGAATGGAAAGGAATTTATTCGCTGTTCTGTCGGAGGAAATATAATATGTTGCTTTGCTCAACGGTTCAATTAGTAATAGTAGTACGTGGTACAGTCATTAAGTTCTAATACTGAGCGCATAGTGGCGTTGTGGTGCATTATAGCGCATAGGTGGCGCCATGGTATGATACCTTGTCAGTTAGTCTCTCGACCCAACAAGAGACAGTTGAGTGCATGCACTGTAAGCAGAACTACGGTCTTTGTTGTGACGGTGATTTGAATGCGCGCGTGGGAACTCGAGTATGTTGCAGTTTGAGCAACGGGCAAACGTCACGTTCTGTCAGAAATTAGGCGAAACTGCTATAACCGATCATAACTGGAGACGAAACATGGTGTTTCCTTTACGATCCGCAACTGAAGCGACAATCCGCCACCTGGACAACGCCATTATTTCCACGACAGAAAAATCCGCAACAAGACAGGTCAAAAGGCAAGGTGATGCTTTAACAGTTTTTTTTTTTATTCAAATGGAATTGTTCACATAGAATTCATCCCATAAGGTGCATCTGTAGACAAGATCCTCTACAAAGAGATTCTTGGCCGTTTAAGCAATTCAATTCGTCGTAAGCGTCCTGACCTTTAGCATAGGAAGAATTGGCTGTTGCTACACGACAACGCCCCTGCACATCGCTTCATCCTTGTCCAAGAGGAACTTGCATGGCAACAGGTCGCTGTTTTGCCACACCCTCCGTACTCACCTGATCTCGCACCATGCGATTTTCTTTCTCTTACCCCTCACGAGGGCGTAATTTTTATGCGGCCGAAAAGGTCATGACTACCACAAGAGAAGCCGTACGGCATCTTCCTGCCAACTTCTTTCAGCGGTGCTTCCAGCAGCTACACCAACGTTGGCATACGTGCATAGCGGCCAACGGCGACTATATTGAGGGAGGATGTCGATCTGTTTAAGTGTACGCCGTATCACCGGCATCTTCTGAGACATCCAAATTCTTGTGGGTGCCTACCCTTCAGGCGTCAATGTCAGAACTTAATGACTGTACCACGTATATAAAAGCTACATTACAGAGCATTACGCCGAATACACAAGCATAACATGTATTATTATTATTATTATTATTAATGTTATTATTATTGTTATTATTATTATTATTATTTATCAGCAAGTGTTATAATTCTTATATATGTGCCTGAATATAGGCCTATAGGCTACATCTTCCCGATAATATGTTTTATGCTCGACTATGCCGAAATGTAGTAATTATACACCTGGTAGTAGCCCTTTAATGCACGTCATTAAAGTACACCTATTCATTATAGTTCAGTTGTTCAGCCAATGAGAAATCACCATTGTACCATTATAAAAGCACAAGTATCGATTATTCTCGGATATGCAATCGAAACACAACTAGCGAAAAGTCACGGAGGCTGGAAATCCAATACTGTCGCAGAAGGTTATGTTCTGTTAGTATAATAATTAGAGTCAATTGTAAATAATATTCAAATAAATTCAATTTGTCATCTCGTTTTTCAATTCTAAATCAATTTCCAGGTTATATCAAGACTAATGCTCATGTTATTCTCTAGATTATATCAAGGTCAATGACATGTTCCTCGAAAAAAATCAGTACTTTCGCGTCTGCGCACATCTCACAATTTAGAAGGTCAGTTCCGCTCTTACTTACATAACCATAACATGAATACTTCTGAATAATTTCAAGTTAGAAATATGGTCTAGCATAAAAAGTCGTATGAAACTTGACTATAATGATGATTAAGACGCTCGTATGAAGATTATGAAACTCGCTTGCGCTCGTTTCATAAACAAACATACTCGCGTCTTAATAATTACTACCATTGTATGCTCGTTACATAATGTACTATTGTTGTGCCATTTTAATTTAGTATGTGTGTTCTTTAGAGAGTAGTTGGATATAATCATAGGTGAGGGGGTAAAACCTACAAAGTAAGGCTTGTTTTAGGTACAAAGCACGTACGGTCAGAAGATTTTAGAGAAAATTATGATAATATAAAATCAGTATGTATGATATTACTCAATAAATCCATCTATCTACATCTTCCCTTGAATGATAAAGTAATTACTACGCTATATCTCCATTTTAATTCCTTTTTTTATCTGTTGATGACTATTATCAGTTATTTACTAGTCATTGATTTAATAATAATAATAATAATAATAATAATAATAATAATAATAATAATAATAATAATAATATAAAGAATATTACGTGTTGGTGTAGTAATGAAACGAGCTATTAAACTCCAAGGACTGAAATCAGCTTTAAATCACCGTCATGAAGACAAAGATGACATAAATAAATGTAAGGAAGCCAGCTATCTAGTGGCGAACGAAATAGCTCGTTCTCTTAAGCCTTTCAACGAAAGAGAGTTTTATGAAAGCGTAATGATTGAAATGGCTGAAATAAATTGTCTAGTGAAAGTTCTTAATTAATTTTGAAAATCTGCGCATTTCCCGACAAATATCCGGAAGAGAATTCAGGAAATTTCTGATTTTGTTCATTGAGGAATATTTAAAACAAGCAAGAAAATTAGTATATATTTTTTATTGGCTCTTGATGACAGTAGTGATATTACTGATACAGCAAAGCTTGCGTTCTTTATTCGCGGGGTTGGTGAACTCAATGTTAGTGCTCGAACCACCACTGGTTGTAGTTTTCATGTCAAGTACCTCCCCCCCCCCCCGACTCATCAAATTCTTAGACTCCCTCTCCCGTGTAATCACTGCCGTTCGATTTTTGGTCACCGTTGATCTAAGTAACTGTAAGGATAACAGAGAGGGTTTGGAAATGAACGGGTTACATCAGCTGCTTGTCTATGCGGATGATGTGAATATGTTAGGAGAAAATCCACAAACGATTAGGGAAAACGCGGGAATTTTATTGGAAGCAAGTAAAGAGATAGGTTTGAAACTAAATCCCGACAACAAAGTATATGATTATGTCTCGTGATGAGAATATTATACGAAATGGAAATATAAAAATTGGAAATTTATCTTTTGAAGAGGTGGAGATGTTCAGATATCTTGGAGCAACAGTAACAAATATAAATGATACTCGAGAGGAAATTAAACACAGAATAAATATGGGAAATGCCTGTTATTATTCGGTTGAAAAGCTTTTATCATCCAGTCTGCTGTCAAAAACTCTAAAAGTTAGAATTTACAAAACTGTTATATTACCGGTTGTTCTTTATGGTTGTGAAACTTGGACTCTCACTTTGAGAGAGGAACATATGTTAAGGGTTTTTGAGAATAAGTTGCTTAGGAAAATATTTGGGGCTAAGAGGGATGAAGTTACAGGAGAATGGAGAACGTTACAAAACACAGAACTGCACACATTGTATTCTTCACCTAACATAATTAGGAACATTAAATCCAGACGTATGAGATGGACAGGACATGTAGCACGTATGGGCGAATCCAAAAATGCATATAGAGTGTTAGTTGGGAGGCCGGAGGGAAAAAGACCTTTAGGGAGACCGAGACGTAGATGCGAAGATAATATTAAAATGGATGTGAGGGAGGTGGGATATTATGATAGAGAATGGATTAATCTTGCTCAGAATAGGGACCAATGGCGGGCTTATGTGAGGGCGGCAATGAACCTCCGGGTTCCTTAAAAGCCAGTAAGTAAGTAAGTAAGTTGATCTAAGTAAATGCCGACGATCTATCACTGTATTTTATTGTGCCTACCGTGGGTTGAATCCTACACAGGGATTCGATAGACGCTCAGACACGTTTTGAATTTGTAACGAAGTAAAATACCGAATCAGAAGGGAAGTCCGTGTTGTGACATTTGCATCAGAGCCGCATTACAAAACCTTTCATGTCTTGAACGATATTGGAATTTGTGCGCAAGCTATAACTCATCCTGAATTGACACCGTTACCATTATGTGTGCGTTACCATGGAAACGGGTTAGCTTATACACAGCAGAAGTTAGCGAAAGCTTTGGGAGAATCTTACGTAAATCTGTCAATATTAAATACAAGGACTCCAGATTTAGGCTCGTAGACTGGACTTAAAAATTAATGGATTTACATGTAGATAAGTATTAGATACAAGCAGAGTTCATAGCGTTACAAGACATTTGTGGAGATATGGTCCTTTGACCATTAGTAAAACAGTTCAAACGAACATGAGATCGGAGCTGAATAAGTAGTAGTTACTTTTCACTTTGAATAGTAAATTACTATGGACCTGTCTGCACCTCGTCTGGGTCACATTATTTCTATCAAACCTAACTGGATTAGATGCACGTAATGATACTAACAAATCCTTATTAATTCTGAAAGTAAACTCGGAACGAGGTTTAGACTTATGCATCAATTTAATTTTAAAGTTACTTTCTAATACTAAGTGTAATAATTCACTGGTCATGTGTCCGATGTCAAATAATAATGCAGTTATTTTCCGCTTTGAAATACAGGGACATCATTTTATTTTTACATCAATTTTTATTGTACCTGAGTTTTTTAATGTACTTCACTCCCACCCCTTCTACTAATGAAGTTCAACCGTCCTCCACACAGATCTAGATCATATACAGTCATAGTAGCCTTACAGTCATAGTAAAGAGCACGTTCCAAAAATATGTTCGCGTTTTCCAGTGACGAAACAGCTTTCAATATTGAATCATTTTCGCCCAGGTACTGTCGTCAATTTGCCTACGTCTTATCCCGGTTTCTCCCACCAGCTTTTATTCGCCAGCTAGTGGCTGGGCTGTCTTAGCTCTTTTCTGAGAATCTTAATTTCTGTTAGGAACTGGACGTCTACGTAATATTATACAACTGTTTAAAATAACTTAAATAAAAGGGCCTCCTTAAGTAATTAACTGTCACGTGATTTCCTCCCTTTCTACGACCCTACGACATAACCACTTGGACGGACAATTGATAGCATGTCTGAGTACTTTTACCTTTTCGGATCGGGCAGAAGTGAAGATTGAATTTGCAGTACGTAAGGTACTCTTTTATGGAGTAGGTACAGAATTATTTCAACATGAGTTACTAGTACGAAGAACGAAACTGGTAATTGGGATTAGGTATAATAGTCTATAGTGCGATAATATACACATTAGAATTGAAGCCTGTATCGAAATGAACGGCCACCATTAAAAAAAATGTGTTTAAATATCCATATTATGATTATTTTTCAATTTCATGATTCTATTTATGATGCCCATCGATTTATTATACTGTAAAATTTTGTCATGTATGTCTAAATCTGCTAAGAAAGATAATTTGTAGCCAAGATATTCAAATTCTTTAACTCTTTCAAAAATACTTCCATTAATATAAATCTTGCTAGGAACGGACTCATTGCCACAAAAAGCCATAATTTTTGTTTTGTCGGTAGAAATTTCCATACAGTATTTGTCTGCTATTAGTTTCAAATTGTATATGAACCTTTGTAAATCGTCCTCTGAACAGGCTAGCAAAGCTAAATCATCTGCAGATAATAATACGTCCAAATTTAGATTGCAGTTTATTGGTATGTGACTATGTTTTGTTTCTCTTAATTCACGTATCATGGCATTCATATATAGGGGAGACTCGGCTAATTCCGCAATATTAAGAAGTAAATCTAACATATTTTTATTAAAATGTTTATTGAAAAATGTTATCAACGTATGTAGACATGTACGAAACCTTTCATTACCAAATGAGATAAAGAGATTTATTAAAATGCAAAATATATTTAGTTGTACATACATTAAAGGTCACAAAGAACAACACGGGTAATTCCGCAACAGTGCGCATAAATCCACAATAGGACTTGGCTAATTCCGCAGTCGTAAATAATTATGAAAGACATTATGAAAGTAACATAAAAGGAACAATTTATATGTAACAATGCTCACTTTCTTCAGAGCTGTGTAGCAAAACACGAAAAACAGCCAAATTCGATGTTTCACTTATTGCCGACAGAGGTGTCGACCAATATCCTTGACTTTTTCCTATAGTACTCCAGAGGACATGCCTCCTATTGACAGCCTCTCAAAACTTACGTTCACGCTATTGTAAAGCCGCAGTAAAATCATATATGCACTACTGCGGAATTACCCGTACTGCGGAATTAGCCGAATTTCCCCTATGTTAAATAGAAGATGGGACAGTGGGCATCCTTGTCGGATACCAGATGGAACCATCTTCGAGGCTGACAAATTATCTGCAATTTTAATTGAGATTGAAGTACCTTTATATGTAATATAAATATTCTGAACAATTTGTTGTGGGATTCAATCTTCTACTAATATTTTCAATAAGATGCTACGATTTACATGATCAAAAGCTTATTTGAAGTCCAGAAATAATAATAATAATAATAACAATAATAATAATATTAATAATAATAATAATAATAATAATAATAAAGGACTGAGAACAAAGGGACGACCAACCACGCGGTGGAAGTATCAGTGGAACTAAGAAGGACAATCTTTGAAAATAATAATGGCTAGTAATAGTAATAACAATATTGATAATGAAAGGTATTATATCATTATGTTATGTTGAGTTACTGATCGCGTCAGCTGTCAGACATACTCAAATATAAAAACTAATTAACCAGAAATTAGGTCAGAAACAAATTAATAACAATTTGCATACCGTAATATCAATACAGGCAAATAATCGGTTCAAATGATAGCAAACATACCTGTTTTATTAAACAGACGTGACAGTCATAATATTAGCACAAAATACGACCGTTTATAAATAAAACATGTTGAACAACATTCCTAATTGAAGCTAACTCCGGCAAAAAATACCGGGAGAAAATTAAAAATCGCAAGCTGTGTATTTAAAAACTGTTCTGCAGTCAACAGAATCTCTTTGTAATCTCCATCATTTCAATAAAAGCTATAATTTTCCTCACCTTTCACTAAAGTTTAGAGAAAACTGAACATTCCCTTGAAAACCGCTATAAAAGTATAAGTTTCTGCTTTCAAAATATACCAAGTTTGTCTTGAATCAATAACAGAGATGAAACCTGGATTTCCATTAAAAAAATATCAGGAAACAGCTGGGATTTCTAATTTAAAGTATTGATTTTAAGGGGAGTGGGTAGTGATGTCTGTGTGATTACAGAATTTCACTGCAGATGTTAAGTTAAATATTTCTAGATTTTTAGTATACACAGTGGAATAAAAATTTACACGGTTACACAATAAATCAGCCAGAATCTCAATCAGAGGAAAATACAGCAGTCTGTCATATAAATGCAAGCTAGATGCCACCACTTACACCAGACGTCTCCAAAAGCGTACTCGCGAGTAAGCCCCTGAACGGAACCGAAGCCAGTACGTAATGAGCGCGCTCCGCCTCGCCCATCTCCATCTGTACTATACTCATTGTTCATGCGCAAACCAAGAGCAGTGACGGACTGCCATTATCATTGTGTTGGTCGGAGTGTTCCACCGTTTCACAATGTCTTCTAATCATGGGCATAGTACATTCAAGGATGAATAGGAAGAGAATTTTTTTGTGTTAGTGGGGAGAATGTGAAATGCTTAATTTGTTCGAAAATTCTTAAGGGTATGTTAAAATTCAACATGCGACGACACTACTCGACTCTTCATAAAGAATATCATACAATTATAGGCATGTTGGACATGTGAAAATAATTTATTTTGGGGCTATCTGTAGAACTGTTGGTTATACATGATAATCAGTATATTGCAATACATTTACACTTAGTTCCGCATGACAAACATATGTTTTTCGTTTAATTTTCGGTGAAATGCGTAGGCCCACAAATATTTTGATAAATATAAAACAAGAAAATACAAACACAAATCACACACGTGTCCTCAGTCTTAAACAGAAAAAGCTTCTTGCTAGCTATGTTCTAGCTTGGAACATTGGAAAATCAATGACCCCTTTACAGAAGCATCGTTTTTAAAATAATGCATACAGGGCGTTACTAAAATACTGTATCCAGAACAAAGTCACAGTTTCAGAAAATGAAATTATTTCCAATTACAGTTCAGAGAAGGAATTTCGAGATTCTAAATGTAATTAAATCTGAAGTCCAAGCCACAATTAACCAGTTTGTAGCTTACTCACTTGCATTGGACGAAAGGACAGATAGAAATGACAAAGCTCACCTAGCCATTTTCATTCGAGGAGTTAATGAACATTTTACTGCGTCTGAATGTCTTCTAGATGTAATTACAAAATACAACTGGAGAAGATCTTTTCCAGGCACTGAAAGGCACCATAGAACAGAAGAGGTTGAATTTGAAATGGCTTGTGTCAATAGCAAAGACGGGGCTCCAGCTTCATAGTATATCAAAATAATATACAAACGTATATTTCTTATTATTTTGATATTATTTGTAAACGTAACCAGACCGTTGCCGCGATCCCCCACTGATCTATCCTATTTGTTCAGGTGAGTCTCTCCTCATTCTCTAGCCTTACAGCACACTGTGTTCGGCCGGCAGCATCGAAGACACGAATGACGATACGATTTTTGGAGACCTCTGACTTACACATTGAAATTAGGTACTCAAAGTACAAAAATGTGTGAGAATCCAGTGTACAGGGCGCGACTAAAAGATATCAAACTTTGGGTAATCATTTCTCACATTCAGAGGATGAAAATACAGTACATTATATGAATATCTGTCCGAAAACTATTTCTTTGTTAGAACTATTATCCTACAGCCTAATCTCAATGAACGAAGAAACAAAAGGAGAATAGCAATGGCAAAGGAAGCCTTTAATAGAAAATGGAGCATCTTCTACGAACCTCTGGAGAAAGAACTAAGAAAGAGACTAGTGAAGTGCTTTGTTTGGAGTGTAGCATTGTATGGGAGGAGAAACATGGACATTACGACGAAGTGAAGAGAAGCGAATAGAAGCATTTGAAATGTGGATATGGAGAAGGATGGAGTGTGTGAAGTGGAGAGAGAGAATAAGAAACGAAGCTGTATTGGAAAGGGTGGATGAAGCAAGAATGATGCTGAAACTGATCATAAAGAGGAAAAGGAATTGGTTGGGTCACTGGCTGAGAAGAAACTGCCTACTGAAGGATGCACTGGAAGGAATGGTGAACGGGAGAAGAGTTCGAGGTAGAAGAAAATATCTAATGAAAGACGACATTAAGATATATGGATCATATGAGGAGACAAAGAGCAAGGCAGAAAAGAAGAAACATTGGAGAATGCTGGATTTGCAGTGAAAGACCTACCCTTGGGCAGAACACTATGAATGAATGAATGAATGATTATAATAATAATGAAGTTTATACTTGTAGTAGGAATAATGGTGATGATCAGAAATTAAATTTGCCTTTTGAAACCTAAATAAGGACATTATGTGACTATAGTCTACAGTATATTTCATATGTTATAAATCACAAGCTTGTTTGAGAATATTTTTCGTTTCCCAAAAGTCTATTAACCTCTTCCCTTACTATATATTTTACCAGTTTTGTGAAAAAAAGTCATATTTTTTTATTTTCGTAAAGAGGTCATTTAATATTGCAGAATAACTGTACATCACTAATTTTCTTACATACCTAAAAAATCACTATGAAATAGACATACATTCATAACTGAATTATTATCCCGAGTTATCTCGTGCACCTTGATTCCAGCTCTGGTAGTTGTCCCACTTTGACTTTCTCATGAACTATTTACCACCTTATGTCTTTTTTAAGGATTAATTTATGAGGTACAATACCAGTGCTGTTATCAAGGCGTTAAATGTTGCTTGTCGTGTGATAGACCCGAAAGCAGGGTATTACTCACAGTGGCACATTGCATTCCGGACAGTAGTATCTGCTCTCCTATATGAGAGCGTTTTGGGAAGAATAGTGTAGCAGTCATTGAATATTTGGTCCAGTACATCTGTTCTTCAGGTTTGTGAATAATGTTCTGCAGTATCACTATGCCCAAAAGTACACGTATTTCAGAGTCTGTAGTAGGCCGCCACGAATTATTTTCAGCATTCTGTGAACACTTACTAGCATGCCGAATCGTCTCCTCGAATATAATGTTGATGAGGTCATTATTAAAGAATAATTAAAAAAATTGAGAATTATCGTTATCAGAAACAATGTTAAAATATCAGATAATGGGGACCTCGGAGGTGCAGAAGAAATGGTGCCAGATGTCTTCTATTCAAACCACTGTCGAAAAGACGCGACATCAACTGATCTAAATTTGTTTGTTGGTCTATAACTTCACCTTCTGATACCGATGTTTCATTTCCTAATCTTCTACAGGAATATATTCCTGATCAAAAGTTTCGGAACCACTAACTTGATCCATCTTTACACAAAACAGCACAAAAAACACAAACAGAAACCGCCAAAACTAACTAGCATCTATTCACTACTGTGTGTGAATGCTTTATGAGCATAGAATTCACTAGCAAGGAAGAAGTATAAAAAACACCACCAGATATAGCAATATCACTAACTTCTGTAGCCATCTAGTGAGGATGAGGTTAATGAAAGAATGGAAACGTATATGTTCGGGATATAATACTTAGCACCGAAAATGGGACTCAAACGAGTTAACTCGGGTTAATAAATTTTGACACAAGTTAGCAACCCAAGTTAACTCCGGTTAATCAGGGAAGTGGTTAAAATTTAACAGTTAGTTAATAAACAGAATTCTGAAGTGTATAATACGTCATAAATCGAAACATTTTGACTACGCTTTATCTATAATTTAAAAAGTCAATTTCATTAGTATATTTGGAAATGATATCTGGTTGTCAAACACAATCAGAGATGTAAATAGCAAGTAATCGAAAGGCAATTCATACCGGTATGTTTAAACAACAAAATAGTTATAAAAATGGTGTTATTTGCATTGTACTATTATGCAACACATTATTGTAGTGTGATCTTTGAGCTTTGACTCACAACCAGGGTTGCCAGATTGGGCGATATTTCGCAGTTTGGCCTACATAAACAGAGATTTTGAGACCCATTTTTTACGAATTGCGACTAATGGCATTTGGGCGATTTTCATCCGGAATTTTGCGAAATTTGGGCGACATAGGAAAAATACCGTATCGTTTATTGATTTTATTTTATTGAGTAGTCCATTGCTGACACATCGCTAATCCAATTCAATGACTGACATGAAATATTAGACTTATTATTTTTCACACGCCGGAGCTTGTTTTTTTAGTCCAGGACAATTTTATTATACTTGTTTATGTTTATTCTCAACGTTAGAGTTGAGCGCCGGAATTTGTCACCGATCTTTGACACTTGCTTAAACAAACGTATCGTTCTTTCTTCCTCGCCCCAGGAAGTAGGCCAACTGCGCTATTTTTCTTAATCTGAGGACCAATAAACTGACCAATACTGAATCTTATAGACGATGCATTGTAGCAATCTAACCCTAGTTTATATTCCAACTCCCTAAATATTTATTTCTTTCAAAGTTGTTAATATTTGCAACCTTTATTATTTCAACAACAACCACACGCCCGTCAACAACGGGTATTCTACTCAACACTGCAATGCAGTAGTCGTTATTGCACTCCACAGAACGACAATGACTATTTACGTGGATTATTGAGAAGAACAACAATGTACTCCTAATCTCAACTAATGTTCGCAAAGCACTATGTGCAGAACAAAACTGTCAGTTCTCAGTTCACAGTTCGTTCGCCTTGGCTAGTTCTTCTAGCTCACTCACAAAAGTTCACGGTACGTCGAACCCCAAGCCTTCCAGATAACAGTTCACTGCACTTCGAACCGAAAACTTTCAGATACAGTTCACTACACTTCGAACCTAAGACTTCCGGATACGCCGCACTCGCCTGGACGCTTCCATAGTTGCGGACCTACTCAAGTTCACCTTGCTTGAAGACTAGCTAGTTCTATCACAACTGACAAACTAAACTGACTGACTTCCTCATACACTAGTCTCCTTTTGTTTATTAAATCACATGTTCTGGATTGATCTGTCTCGCGTAGCTTCTACAACAATCGGTCTCCAGACGTTTCCTTACTCCCGTCTCCTCCGCTCGGCGTCAGAACCGCTGTTCTTTCCCCTCTCTCTGCGCCGCGCCCCAGCGCCCGCCGAAGCTCGCGTCTCCTCTCCCCACGCCTCCCTCCCCGCGCGCCTCCTTTCTTCCCAGACGCGCGCGAAACTCCCCTACGCGGCCAGACACGACTAGAATGTTCGGCTTGCCGCCACAATGTTGATATTGGTTTAATTTGTAGCTGGGTATAACAGTGACTTGTGTTGTGCAAAATTGGAGAAATGGGGAGAATTTGAGAAGATCGGTACTAAAACCAATGCAAAGCGTATGCCATGAATACTAAGTTTATAAAATTTATTATATAAATATGACGTAAAATAACGATATTATATTATTGTAAAAGGCATACATTGAGATTTCTTATTTTTAAAGTAGAAAATTGGCGACGATGGGCTACACTAGCACCAAGATTTGGCAACTTTAGGTAAAAATCAATCTGGAAACCCTACCACAACTTCGCGTCGACAGATTCAAATTAGGATTATTGAAGAACAAAGCAGGTTCTGAGGGGAAATATCTTGGCGTACAATCCTCCTTGTGTACTTAAAACAATATTTGAAAATTGAAGTTATATATATATATATATAAAATACAGTATTAGAAATTGCTTTTCAATGTTGGTTACATATCGATTAGACAGAGATCGAGAAATAAATACTCGCGATTTAAATTCAACGATACTTATTTCACGCGCCAGAAACGGTGGCTTTGGTATACCTCGAAAGCAAAGCAAGTAATTAGAGTAACTGAAATGTTAACTTTAAGGACCACAGTGGAACTAACGGATATCGATCGTACTGACAACAGTGTGAAATATAAGAAACAGGGAGAAGGATCTCAAGAAGAATGGAATGCGAATATGTCAAGAACTGGCCGACAGAATCGTTAGGTTGGAAAGAGAAAACTATCCTATCTGTAACAAGAGCCTTGGAACATCTCAAAAGAGATGACGAGAGAAAATTTGATAAGACTGGCTAACAGAAGTGGAAGGAGAATAAATCTAACTTAATAGGAGAAACAGGCAACGGCATAGCTCAGGCGGTAGTGCGTTTGCGTGCTGATCCGGAGTTGCGCTTGGGCACGGGTTCAATTCCCTTTTCGGCTGATTACTTGTTTGGTTTTTTCCGAGGTTGTACTCAACCGCAAGGCGAATGTCAGTTAATCCATGGCGAATGCTCGGCCTCATCATGCCAAAAACCATCTTGCTATCATTAATTCTAAAGAGACATAATTTTATTTTTACTTCAGTTTTTATTGTACCTGAGTTTTTGAATGTACTTCACTCCCACCCCTTCTACTAAGGAAGTTCCAACTACACACAGAACCAAGACCGCAGATAGTAAGCAGTACTGAGTTACTGAGTATAGTACGTTCCAGAAATATGTTCGCGTTTTCCAGTGACGAAAGAGCTTTCAATATTGAATCATATTTTCGCACAGGTACTGTACGTTTGCCTACGTCGCATCCCGATTTCCCCCACCTGCTTCTGCTCGCCCCTCTGTAAAAGCTGGGCTGTCTTAGGTCTTTTCTGAAAACATTAATTTCTGTTAGGAATTGGACGTTTACGTAATATTATACAGCTGTTTAATTTAATTTAAATAAAAGGGCCTCGTTAAGTAATTAACTGTCACGTGATTTCCTCCCTTTCTACAATCCTGCGGCATAACCACTTGGACGGACAGTAGATAGCATGTCTGAGTAATTTTATATTTTCGGGTCGGGCAGAAGTGAAGATTGAATTCACAGTACGTAGAGTAGGTACAGAATTATTTCAACATGAGTTACTAGTACGGAGGACAAAACAGACAATTGGAATTAGATGCAATAGTCTATAGTGCGATAATATGCACAAAAGTACTGAAGCCTGTATCGAAATGAACGGCCACCATTTTCAAAATTGTGTTTAAATATTCATATTATGATTATTTTTCAATTTAACTTCTTTCTCTATATTGTACGCTAATGTGCTGTAGACAGTATAATATACACTGCATAATGAATACGTTCGCATGGATAACTCACTTCGTGAGTAAAAGCACTTATTCTTAATACAGTACTTTACTTTGATTAAAGAAAAACCTAATGAAAATTATCAAACTCAAAATCGCGATATTTCCTAGTTTACGTAAATGGATTAACTACTTTTCTTCCTTCCTATACCTAGTAGAGTGATATGCGTTTTACGCCAGTCTTTGAGGGGGGAGCAAGCGGTGTTTCCGGTTCTCTAAAGGTATAGACAGGTTAATATTAAAAATGTTAGTAAAAATAAAATGATGTCCCTGTATCTACGCTAAATAACCTAGTAATCGATACAGCGTCGTTAAATAGCCAAGCAAAAAAATAGCAGAAATAATAATAATAATAATAATAATAATAATAATAATAATGATAATAATAATAATAATAATAATAATAATAATTTATTTATTTAATCTGGCAGAGCTAAGGCCAGTAGGCCTTCTCTTCCGCCCAGTCAGACTCTAATTCTAATTCTAATAAAATTACTATTTCTAATTGTATATCAGCATCTTAGAATAGCCAAGATTGAGCTGATAAAATAATGTTAAACCATACGTCATCGGAAAGAAGAAAAATATAGGAAGGCTAAAGCAAAGATTGGCAAACGAAATAAGTTCATTATGATTTTATATTGATGATAGAGAATTTCAAGCAAAAGAATACAATGCTTTCAATTATTATTTGTTTCACATGCAGGGATCTAATAATGCGTTTTTCGAAAATTCTACGCTAGTGGTTAGAAGGGACCTGGGGTGAAATATTGGACTTAAATAATACAATTGTTGCTACATGAGTGCATGCAATTCTCTACCTTGATGAACTCTTTCGCAGAAAATAATCACCACATGGAAGACGAGATTGAAAATTACGTTAAGACCGCTAATCGCATTGTTTCCTCATTTGCACTCGAGACTCGAGCGTTTTAATTGTGTGGAATCCGAGTTCATAGTGAGAACATCTGCATGAGGACGGTTCAGACCTCGTCTACAGACGCTGGCAAATTAATCCCATGGTGTTCAACACAAGTTAATTAAAACTTGTCTCTTATTCTCGACGGTATTTGAACTTGGGACCATGAGATCGATGCAGTAAGTATTAAGAGAAGTTTTCGACGGGCGGCGTGTGAGGTTAGCACTTGTAAAGTGTTTGGTTTGTTCCCGCAGATCAGATTCCTGGCAGGATTTCCGAAGTTTTTCTCAGTTCTCACTACATTCTAATAAAATTACTTCCGTATTTCAATTCCATAAATAACCAGTAATGCAATACACAATCCAAGTTGAATCTTTCGTACACTATTTTTAACAGTTGAATATAATTAATTCATAAATGGCGATCTTACTCGTCTTAATTATGTAAGCATTTTCGGCTTACAGCTACTTGACACCATCCTCAGAGCCTTCTGTGTCTCGGCGTCATCTCAACTTCGCTGCCTATTGTATGGATGCTTTCGTGTGATGAAGAGTTGAGTCAAATAGTGTGTGTTCTGAAATTTATCTGTGTGTTGAGTATTTGATTAGCGTGTGTTTGTGTGTGTCTGTATATTTCATATTGTTCTAGTGTGTTGAGTTTTTGGTTTTTTGTTTGTATGTGTAGGATTTCCATGTCTGTATTTATGTTATTGTATGTGTGGTTGGCATTAGTTATGTGTTCGGCATATGTAGATGTATTGTGTCCTCTGGTTATTGCTTTAATATGTTCTTTGCATTGAGTTTGGAATGAATCTGCCTGTGTGTCCAATGTAGAAACTGTCGCAACTATTGCATGTGAGCTTGTATACGCCTGTGTGATTGTATTTATTTGTTTGTGTTGTTTGTGTGTTGAGATGTCTTTGTAGTGTGTTTTCTGTTCTGTATGCTATGTTGTATTTCTGTTTTCTGAATACACAATGCACATGTTTAATAAGCGGGATGTGCAGCAAGGTACGAAAGAGATTGCAAAGAAAAGATAAAGAAAGAAACATACAAACAAAAGAAGTAAGAACAAACTGAAATGTATGAATAGTAGAAAAGTTAATTTGAGACGAAAAAAACGAAAGGAAATTGATGATAAATAGAAATGAAGCAGAGGGAAGGCGAGAATGGTAGCCAAAAATACTAAACTGAAAAAAATAGGAAGGAACAAAGAAAAACAGAAAATGGTTTGAGAAAAGAAAAAGAAAATGGAGAAAGAGACAGGAAATCAGAAGGACATTGAATGTTAAGGAAAATTAGGAACGCATTAACGGAGTGAAATACTAGAAGATAAAGAGACCAAAATTTAAGCAAAGGGATAAAATAATAAAAGGAGACTTTAGGGACCAAAAGAGTATGGAAGAATGAGGAAGAGATCTGGAAGAAATTAATATGAAAATAAGTAAAAAAGAACATAGAAGAATAAACAAAACTATTAGAAACAGCTGCATGTAAGTTATTGTTTATAGGTTACAAAGCGGCGTGTGAAAATATAATACGGACAAACTTATACCGGGACATCATTTTATTTTACTTCAATTTTTATTGTACCTGAGTTTTTTAATATATTTCACTCCCACCCCTTCTACTAGAAGCTTCCACACATTCTCTACACAGAACCGAGGCCGCATATGCAGTCAAAGTCGCCCTACGGTCATAGTAAACAGTACTGAGTTAATGAGTATAGTACGTTCCAGAAATATGTTCGCGTTTTCCAGTGACGAAAGGGCTTTCAATATTGAATCATATTTTCGCACAGGTACTGTTGTCCGTTTGCCTATGTCACATCCCGGTTTCCCCCACCCGCTTCTACTCGCCCCTCTGTAAAGGCTAGTGACTGGGCTGTCTCAGCTCTTTTCTGAAAACATTAATTTCTGTTAGGAATTGGACGTCTACGTAATAAGCCACGCAAGTGTTTAAAATAACTTAAATAGAAGACCTCGTTAAGTAATTAAATGTCACGTGATATCCCCCCTTTCCACGCCCTGTGACATAACTGCTTGGACGGACAGTAGATAGCATGTCTGTGTAATTTTATCTTTTCGGATAGGGCTGAGGTGAATATTGAATTTACAGTACGTAATGTACTTTTTTAAAAAGTTGGGACAGAATTATTTCAACATGAGTTATCAGTACGATGGACGAAACTGGTAATTGGAATTAGGTACAATAGTCTATAGTGCGATAATATGCACAAAAGAACTGAAACCTGTATCGAAATGAACGGCCACCATTTTCAAAACTGTGTTTAAATATCCACATTATAATTATTTTTTCAATTTAACTTCTTTCTTGATATTGTACGCCAATGTGTTGTAAGCAGTATAATATATACTGCGTAATGAATACGTTCGCCTCAGTTCGTGAGTAAAAACACTTATTGTTAATACTGTACTGTATTTTGGTTAAACAAAGTACCTAATGAAAATTATCAAACTCAAAACAGCGATATTTCCTAGTTTACGTAAATGGATAAACTACTTTTTTTCCCTCTTATACCTAGTGAAGTGATTTATTTGTATTTTACGCCAGTATCATCGAACTTCAGTCGTGGAAGGGGGTAGCAAAGAGTGTTTTCGGTTCTCAACCGTTAATCCAAAAGTATAGCCAGGTTAATATTACAAATGTGAGTAAAAATAGAATGATGTCCCTATAGAAGCAGTTGGAAGATAATGGATTCGCTTGCGAACAAATAAAAGCAGCTCAGAGTTTGTAATTTTTTTTAATTGGGTTATTTTACGACGCTGTATCAACATCTAGGTTATTTAGCGTCTGAATGATATGAAGGTGATAATGCCGGTGAAAATGAGTCCGGGGTCCAGCACCGAATGTTACCCAGCATTTGCTCGTATTGGGTTGAGGGAAAACCCCGGAAAAAACCTCAACCAGGTAACTTGCCCCGACCGGGATTCGAACCCGGGCCACCTGGTTTGCAGCCAGACGCGCTGACCGTTACTCCACAGGTGTGGACTCAGAGTTTGTAATATAATATACCAAGAATAATAATTGTTTAGAAATGGGAAACCATTTGTCGTATTCAGTAACTATAACGAAATTGGAAACTGAAGTACATAGTCACCAAAACTTTAACCGTGCACTATCTCACTTGCAAAGGAAAATCAGAAATCACAAACATCAGTGGAAAGCAATAACAGTCTGAAATAAGGTAATCCTTTCGGAACACTTTGTATGGCTATTGAAAGAAATGTGTTATCAACAGTAATCTCACTAGAGATTTATTTAGAGAAAATCAAAACTCGAGTGGGATTTAATTGACTATTACACGATTAGAAGAAAGAATATAAATATTAGAAGTAACGAAGTACCCAATAGAATAAAATATTAATTGGCTTACGAAACTACAACTGTCTTCAAATGTATTACTTTACCATCTCAACATTACAAATATTACGCTAGATGCATGCCAGATGGCAGTAGTGTGTTATGATTATGTGATATCAGGTGTGTCAACTATGGAATCTTCATTGAACTCTGTAGACGATTACTAGTCAAGAAGGCTTTGTTGATTCAATTTCATTTTTATTAAAACAGTTGCATTCTACTTCAATTACCCGGATCCCAGTAATCAACGTCACTTTACAAATGGTTTTCAATAAATCTTAGTATTAAACAATCTCTGATATGTGACTATCCATAATATCATAGAGCAGAAGCTGTAACATAACCTAAATAATATAAACAAGTGTTAGAAAAGTTTTAATTATCGATGGTGACATAAAAACTAAACATGAATAATTTTAAAAGAAACAATTATTGAAAGTACAATTTTCAGATTTGAATGTTTTTGTGGTTGGTGTTAGTGTTTTATATTAGACGTGTACTTAAAAGAATTGGAACTCGTTGATGTACAGCTGTCAAAAGAAAAAGTGGCCGCTCTCCTGAAACAAAGTTCCCTTCGGGTATCTTAGCTACAATTCGGAAACAGGCGATGTTACATGTTGTTGGACCACGTTGCCTGATATCTACAGTTATAATTGAAGTATTCTGTGTGTCATTCGATAGCGTAATGGTAGCGTTTAGGCCTCTTATTCATGAGGTCCTGCGTTCGACTACAACCTCGTGCTTTTTATGTTCTTTTTTGTTCTATTTTTGAGAGAGACAAACTATACATAATGGCTCTTTTCTCTTTTACGATTATTTTAGTAATTAACATCAGGTTCATTAATATATTATGCCATGACTTTATCATTATGATATTGTGGCTGCAAATGGAAAGAAAAAAGATTTTACTCTCAATAAAAATATCTTTCGTGGCATAAACAAAACAAATTTACTGGCTTCGGCCTTAAAACATTAATTAAGCGTTTAAAAAACAAAACAAAAAGCCACAATTCAATATTTAGTCTATCTTCCTCTTATCTCGATCATCTTGCAGTCGAGTGGGCATGGAATTGACTAGTCTTTGCAAATAGCGACTGTTCTTAGACACGATATTCCAGGCATTCTGAACATACATACATAAGTGTACTGTCCATGGGCAGGTCTTTCATTGCAAACCTAGCAATCTCCAATCTTTCCTATTTTCTGCCTTCCTCTTAGTTTCCGTATATGATCCACATATCCTAATGTCGTCTATTATTCTTTTCAACCAGAGACCCAAGCAATTCCTTTATCTCTTTCTGATCAGTTTCAGCATCATTGTTTCTTCACTCACTTCTTCAAACACAATTTTATTTCTTATTCTGTCTGTCCACTTCACACCCACCGTTCTTCTCCACATCCACATTTCAAATGCTTCAATTCGTTTCTCTTCATTTCGTCGTAATGTCCATGTTCCTTCCCCATACAATGCCACACTCCACACAAAGCACTTCACTAGTCTCTTCCTTACTTCTTTTTCCAGAGGTCCGCAGAAGATCCTCCTTCTTCTATTAAAAGCTTCCTTTGTTCATGTTTGCTGTTTTTCTTGGGAAGGATAGGCCTAAATGCGGTAACATCCCGTTGCTTTCCGCACACCACTATCTCTTTCGCATCTTATTAAATTCCAGGGGGCCCAAGCGTGGAGATGAAGAGAGTGGATTTGACTAATTGGGCCCTCCGGATTTCACCGAAAGTCACGGCAAGGGTTAAATATTAATTCTATCAGAATGTTTGACCCGATCAGAGACCGGGAAATCTCAATTATCCTTTGCCCCCCGCATACTGGACTAGCTTCCACGAATCATCAGAAAATCTTAGAGTGTGATTGGGCCAATTTTTCCGAAAATGTTTCCACACTTTTCTCCTCGTAGCTCAGCGGACGAACGTCGGAATTTAGATGTCAACGTCTCAGGTTCAATTCCTCGTTACTCCTTTTCATTTTATTGCGGTTCAAGAGAGTATAATGTAATAATACAAAACGAAAAACTAATAGCAGTATTATGCAACTGGATTTTTCCAAACCTAATATTAAATTTATGTTATTTATATCGCTAAAGAACGATTGCAATATAAATAAATTGAATATTATTTATACAGTATCACTAAAGAATGATAACAGAATATAAATGATAAATATCGGTTTGTTTAATTAATATAAGATATTATATAATTACCTATTTAATTATCTAAATAAAATAACCTATTTTACAAAGAAAGAAGTTTATTTGTGTTATAATAATTACTTACATAAAATATAGATTATATTTTATATTGCGATAGGACAATAACAATATAAATAACTTGAATATTATTTTATAATGCTAATGAAGGAAAACAGAATATAAATGATAACTTGAATATTATTTATATCGCTAAAGAACGATAACAATATAAAAAACGTGAATATTATTCATATCGGAATTTCACAGATTTATTACAGATGTATTTAAGAAATTGTAGAAGAATAGTAATTAGTAACAGTGTCCTATTTATTCTTCTTGGAGCCAAATTTGTAACTCTTAAAAGTGTGGTTACTATGTTGAAGTGTATGTGTTGCAACGGATGCTTGATTTTTTATGTATGTGAGCCAGTTATGGGATGCTTGATGTCGTCGCAATGTCGTAATTATAGTTTGATTGTGTTTGTGTGACTATTGTGTATTAATTTATGATGTATGGTAGGGAAAGCTGCATATTTGTGTTATAGAAGTGTTACGTATGTGTGTTGTTAATGTTTTTGTATGTTTCAAATTGATAACTGATATTTGTTTTGCAATCGCAATGCCTAATTTACGGATTGTTTATGTTTTGTTTACATCGAGTAAGCTAATTTAATTTTCTTTTCCATTTCTCTTTATGCTTATCTTTTTTGTGTATAAAACTAAAGCCCGAACATACATATGTAAAATAGGGCTAACCCCCATTGGAGATACAATAATAAAAATTATTATTCATATCGTTATAAAACGATAACAGAATACAAATGATGACTTGAATTTTATTCAGATCTCTAAAGAACGATAAAAAATATAAATAACGTTATATCCATAAAGAACGATAACTGGATATAAATGATAATTTGAATATCATTTACATCGCTAAAGAACGTTTAAAAAATGAAATGAAAACTTGAAGAAGGCCCGAACCCACAACCTTTGAATCATTAAACAAGCATTCTACCGCTGGACTACGAGGCGCAGATATGGAACACTTTCATAGTTCCGGAACTGCTTGTACAAGCATATGCATCGTGTAACATCGCCACGACCCGAAGTGGACTTTGAAAATATTCGCTGTTCACGAGTGCGGCCACTTTTTTTTTTTTTTTTTTTTTTTTTTACAACTGTACATGGTTATTCCTCAACTTATTCAGGATTTCCGAATGGTGCTCTTCATTTATTTGTAAATAGGATTTCAGGGAAAATGCATAGGAATGACCAGAGATCTTTATTAATTCTTGTTCTTGAATGCCAATGCGAGTCATATTTTAAAGTGCTGTGCATCAACTGGAGTGGTTTGTAATTTTCTGTTTTTTTTTTTTTTACGTCCAGACCAGCGCAGTTTTAAATGTTGGCAAACGCGATAAAATTGTGCGATAAGCAGCCATGATTGGTTGAAATACGCCCTTTCGTACCGTTTTATTGGTCAAAAGTAGTATGACGTAGTAAAAGTGTAATAGTCAATTACAAATTGTTTTATATACACTTATCATTCAAGAAAGAAGTTCTTTTACTAGCTGCTACGAAATACCAACGGCTTTCTTCTTCCAAAGATTCAGTGTTAATGATTAATTTAGTTAATATTTAATTAGTTTACCCTTAGTCAGATTTCAGTCCGCAAACCACGAACGCAATGACATGCATTATAATCACTGGACAATCGACGACACCGAGAGTGTTTGGTTGACCAGAGACTGTGCCCCATCATAGATGAGGGTCACCTGTAGAGCCGTTAAGCTGCGTGGGAAAGTCTCTTGTTTGCCGAGGGTCAGTTAGCGTAGCTCTGCAAACACTCGCCCACCGCCCGCTCGACTTTCCTGATTGCACGTAATTGTACACGCCTCCATCCGAAGCGAGAATCGCACAAACACGAGACAAATTGAACACTCTACGTTCTCGGCATTTTATTTGTCTTGCAAGTCCAAGACGCTTAATAGGCAATACAGAGCCTCTCACACGTGCCCAATTTCATACAGGGTGTGGCAAAAATAACTATTCTTAAGGTTATTATAGCGGCAGTTCAAGCAGTTCTATCTTAAGCCTAGGTCACACTTGGCGATTTGTCAGTGAGCGTATTAGCAGCTACAGGGTGATCCATTTGGGTATGGATAAAATAAAAACACCGAAAAACATTTACTACTGAGCTTTAATTGTTGAAACTTTGTGCATACAACTCTGAAACATGGGAGATTCCTCAGGTAAAATATGATCCCGATTGCGCACCCTTCACAACTCATAACTGTGATGCAATTCAGCCCATGTCCGTTGTAACATAAGAGGGCTGATTTCTTGAAAAGCTTGAGTAATTTTTACTTTCAGATCATCAATGTTCCTGGGTTTCTGTGAATAGTCAATGTCTTTAACAAAACCTCACACGAAGAAGTCAGGAAGGGGTTAGATCTGGGGAGTTTGGGGGCCAGGCCAAGAGATAGATACTTCTCGTACTGGGTTACGCCTGCGAAGTCCTGCATGTTTTTTAACACAACCTGTTTCTACAAACTGAACGGGTTAGATCAGCTGCTTGTCTATGCGGATGACGTAAATATGTTAGGAGAAAATCCACAAACGATTAGGGAAAACATTGGAATTTTACTGGAAGCAAGTAAAGCGATAGGTTTGGAAGTAAATCCCGAAAAGACAAAGTATGTGATTATGTCTCGGGACGAGAATATTGTACGAAATGGAAATATAAAAATTGGAAATTTATCTTTTGAAGAGGTAGAGAAGTTCAAATATCTTGGAGCAACAGTAACAAATAAATATAAATGATACTCGGGAGGAAATTAAACACAGAATAAATATGAGAAATGCCTGTTATTAATCGGTTGAGAAGCTTTTATCATCCAGTCTGCTGTCAACAAATCAGAAAGTTAGAATTTATAAAACAGTTATATTACCGGTTGTCCACACCTGTGGAGTAACGGTCAGCGCGTCTGGCCGCGAAACCAGTTGGCCCGGGTTCGAATCCCGGTCGGGACAAATTATCTGGGTGAGGTTTTTTCCGGGGTTTTCCCTCAACCCAATATGAGCAAATGCTGGGTAACTTTCACTGTTTGACCCCGGACTCATTTCACCGGCATTATCACCTTCATTTCATTCAGACGCTAAATAACCTAGATGTTGATACAGCGTCGTAAAATAACCCAATAAAATAAAAAAAATAAATAATTAAATAAATATTACCGCTTGTTCTATATGGTTGTGAAACTTGGACTCTCACTTTGAGAGAGGAACATAGGTTAAGGGTGTTCGAGAATAAGGTACTTAGGAAAATATTTGGGTCTAAGAGGGATGAAGTTACAGGAGAATGGAGAAAGTTACACAATACAGAACTGCACGCATTGTATTCTTCACCTGACATAATTAGGAACATTAAATCCATACGTTTGAGATGGGCAGGGCATGTAGCACGTATGGGCGAATCCAGAAATGCATATAGAGTGTTAGTTGGGAGGTCGGATGGAAAAAACCTTTGGGGAGGCCGAGACGTAGATGGGAAGATAATATTAAAATGGATTTGAGGGACGTGGAATATGATGATAGACAATGAATTAATCTTGCTCAGGATAGGGACCAATGGCGGGCTTATGTGAGGGCGGCAATGAACCTCCGGGTTCCTTAAAAGCCAGTAAGTAACTAAGTAAGTAAGTACCTGTTTCTACAAAAATGTTCGATACCACAACATCATGGAATCATATTTAGGTACATTACGCACGCCATACTCACGTCGAAATTCCATTTGAACCTCTTTTAACACTTTCAAATGTAGCATACCAAAGAACACATTGTGCCCGCTGTTGATTTGTAGTAGCCATTTTAATCATCTACGATATGCATTTGTCCTTTCAGATAATGCATTGTTGATTGTCATATATCGAAACTCCCATTTTTTAATCATAATATAACCAGCAAGAAATTTTCCCAACTATCATAATAGCTTTATAATAATAAATTAATATTATCCATACTCAAACGGATCAGACTGTAGAACTCGCTGGTAAAATCCATTTAAAAAAAGTCGTTACTCGCCGTATGCCAAGCGAGAAGAAAAATCGCTGCGAGAAGAGTTGGACATGTTTCACTTTTCTCGCTGCTAGCTAGTTACGTCATACAAACACAGCAATTATTCACCTTGCGTCACAGCCCAAACGGTAGTAGAGAAGACAATAGTAGGGAATCGTTCACGTGTTCTGCTTTTTTTTCTTAACGATTTGTTTGTATCTCTTGACCAAAACAAAAATGTTTTAAATGATGTCTAATGACAGAATTTGTGTAATTTATTGAAATATATATTTAGGAAAAGACAATATAGAACGCAGGACAAAATCAAGAAAAGATAAATGACATTACCTGTATACACAGGATGAACCGTGAGTAATGGAATTAATTTCAGAGGCTTTTCTTTGACATATTTCATACAAATAATAATAATAATAATAATAATAATAATAATAATAATAATAATAAATTTAGCTTCCCTTATGAAAAGGTTGCCAGATTTGACAAAGCGTATTACATATAATTTGGAAACACACCTAAAAGGTAAAATGATATACATTTGAAACGGTTAGGAAATCGAATACGCAAAATGTCAGAAAAATTTACACCTAAGTAGCGTTTTTGCTCATTTACAGTTAAGAAAGGGGGGGGGGGATATCATCAGATAGGTTAGAATGATTTGAATGCCATATACCGCGAGAAAAATAATAGTACGGATTGATTGGCATTGATATCTAAACCAATCAACAGCCATCGGTTAAGATAACTTAAAATTTCCATTATCACTCCCATACAAATGATTTCTCAATATCTGAACCGATCCTTTGAGGGCACTAATGGCTATTTCCTTCACAATGCTGTGTGTTAGCCCCAGGTTTTTACATTTGATGGCAAGGAAGGAGGGTATAGTACCACGTGCTTCCACCATCAGACCTATTATATCAATGTGGGACAGGCTATATTTATCTTTATAGAACGGGATTGTTGGTTCGTAGATCCGTTTCTTTTCACTGTCCACCTCATGCGGTTGGTCTGCATGTGTCTCAAATCCGATGCTCCTATTTTCTTCCCTTTCGAGATGAAATTTGTTTTATCTTAAACATTTCATAGCGTGTTATGAGAACGTCATTGAATTAATTAGCAATATGCTAAGTCAGTTAAAGAAAGCAGTGTATTATGATCATAAATGACTGAAAATAAATTAGTTAGTTTGTTTTTTAATGTGCAGAAATTTGATCGGAAGGAATGTAACTTTTCGTTCTGCAAATGAACTTTAAAATTTTGCATTTGATCGGATCAAATTTCTGTATATTTTAAGAACAAAACTAAAATTATTTCAATAATTTATTATGACTATTACATTTTTACTACGTCATACTACTTTTGACCAATCATGGCTGATTATCGCGTCCCTAGCATTTGTTTCTTTGTTTGCCAACATTTCAAACTGCGCTGGTTTGGACGTCAAAAAAAAAAAAAAACAAACAAACAAATTACAAACCACTACAGTCGATGCACAGCAGTTTCAAATATGACTCGCATTGACATTCAAGAACAAGAATTAATAAAGATCACTGGTCATACCTATGCATCTTCCCTGAAATCCTATTTACAAATAAATGAAGAACACCATTCGGAAATCCTGAATAAGTTGAATACACCATGTAGACCTACATCAACGAGTTCCACTTGTTTTACGCACACGTCCAATATAACATCAACTGAACCACCAACCACTGAAACATTCAAATTTGAAAATTGTACATTCAATAATTATTCCTTTTAAAATTATTCATGTTTACTTTTTATGTCATCGTCGTTAATTAAAACTTTTGTAACATTTGTATATATTATTTAGGTTATGTTATAGCTTCTGCTATACGATATAATGGATAGTCACGTATCAGAGATAGTTTAATATTAAGATTTATTGAAAATCATCTGTCAAGTGACGTTGATTACAGGGATTCGGATAATTTGAAGTGGAATGCAACTGTTTTAATAAAAATGAAACTGAATCAACAAAGTCCTCTTGACTAGTAACACTGCCATCGTGATCTAGATCGAGAAGGCATTGCTAGTAATCGTCTACAGAGTTCAATTAAGATTCCATAGTTGGCACAACTGATAGCAAGATAACAGCTAATCATAACACACTACTGCCATCTAGCATGCATCTAGCGTAATATTTGTAATGTTGAGATGGTACAATAATACATTTGAAGACAGTTGTATTTTCGTAAGTCAATTCATATTTTATTGTATTGCAGTACTTCATTACTTCTAATCTTCATATACTTTCTTCTAATCGTGTAATTGTCAATTAAATCCCACTCGAGTTTTGATTTATCTAGATAAATCAAAACCTCTAGTGAGATTATTGTTGATAAAACAGTTTTTATCTCGGAAACGAAGCGAAAACAAGACAATTTCTATTAAAACTTTCAGTTTGGAATATCACAGAGAAAAACATTAAACGCATAACTTACCGTTCACTCTGTATACATGTCGCCTGACAACCCTAGCTTGTAGACTCTCGAAATTGGGACCTGTAGTTATGATGTGTACATTGTTTAAATTATGTTTCAATATCCAAATTGATTAAGTGGTCAGGTGATCAGATAATAACATTTCTGGAAGTTTTGGAGAAGTAACAAGTTCCGTGGAAAGCTTAGAACTCTAATTTACTTACGTATCACAAAACTTCACTCTCGATCCAAGGGAGATGTACACACTATTCTACCGGCAGTCGCTTTCGATTTATAACAGTAAAATCCTAACAGCATGTACCAAAGTGAAACATATTCGCTAACGAAAGATCTGTACATTTCTTCCCCACAGATTTCACTTCTGCTCATTAAAATTTCAATTTGGTTGTCTGTCCAGGATAACTAACGATATAATTTTTTCGAAGGGAATTAAGTTAAGAGAAAGAAAAAATAATTCAAGAGGAAAAAGGCTGAATGGAAAGAAAAATGAAGAGAAAAGTATAAAAGAAGCAAAGACAGGAAGCTAGAAAAAAAGTAAATGAACAACAGAGTTAAGAGTAAGAAGAAAACTAAGGGAAAATAATTATAGTTGGCTGAGAGGAGGAATATATAAATGACAAATGAAATAAACGAAGGGAAAGTAAGAAAAAAAAAGAAAACGAGGATATGGAAAGGAAAAAGGAAGAAGAAAGATAAGAAAATTCGAAGGAAGGAAAAAAATTAACAATGTTGTAAGTTATAATGAAGTGCTGTAAGAAGAATGAAAATGTAATAAGTAATTTAAAGAACAAAATAAAAACAGAGAAAACATGATAAATTAAGTGACGGAAAATTAAGGTATAGAGAGGAAAGAAAAAGTGAAGAGAAGGAAAGAAAAGGTATTCAGAAGGAAATAGGCCTACAAGGTAAAGAGAAGAAAAGAATAAATAATGAGAAGGAAATAGGCCTACAAGGTAAAGAAAAGGCAAAAAGAAGGAAATAGGCCTACAAGGTAAAGAGGAGGAAATAGGTCTACAAGGTAAAGAAAATGAAAGAAAGGGTAAAGAGAAGGAAAGAGGCCAATGTAAAGAGAAGGAAAGTGAAGTTAAAGAGAAGGAATTAGCCCTACAAGATAAAGAGAAGGAAAGGAAAGGTAGAGAGAAGTAAAGAGGCCTACAAGGTAAAGAGAAGGAAAGAAAAGGTAAAGAGATGGAAATAGGCCTATTAGGTAAAGAGAAGGAAAGATAAGGTGAAGAGAGAAGTAAATAGGCCTACAAGGTAAAGAGAAGAAAAGAAAAGGTAATGAGAAGGAAAAAAACCTACAAGGTAAAGACAAGGAAAGAAAAGGTAAAGAGATGGAAATAGGCCTACTAGGTAAAGAGAAGGAAAGAAAAGGTGAAGAGAAGGAAATTGGCCTACAAGGTAAAGAGAAGGAAAGAAAAGGTAAAGGGAAGGAAATAGGCCTACAAGGTAAAGAGAAGAAATGAAATGATAATGAGAAGGATATAGGCCTACAAGATAAAGAAAATGAAAGGAAGCGTAAAGAGAAGGAAAGAGGCCAATGTAAAGAGAAGGAAAGTGAAGTTAAAGAGAAGGAATTAGGCCCACAAGGTAAATAAAAGGAAAGAAAAGGTAAAGAAAAGGAAATAGCCTACAAGGTAAAGAAAAGGAAAGAAAAGTAAAGAGAAGGAAAGAAAACGTAAAGAGAAGGAAATAGACCTACAAGGTAAAGAAAAGGGAAGAAAAGGTAAAGAGAAGGTAATAGGCCTACAAGGTAAAGAAAAGGAAAAAAGAGTAAAGAGAAGGAAATAAGCCTACAAGGTAAAGAGAAGTAAATAGACCTACAAGGTAAAGAAGAGGAAAGAAAAGGTAAAAAGAAGGAAATAGGCCTACAAGGTAAAGCGAAGGAAGGAAAAGGTAAAGAGAAGGAAATAGGCCTACAAGGTAAAGAGAAGGAAATAGACCTACAAGGTAAAGAAGAGGAAAGAAAAGGTAAAGAGAAGGAAATAGGCCTACAAGGTAAAGAGAAGGAAAGAAAATGTGAAGAGAAGGAAATAGGCTTACAAGGTAAAGAAGAGGAAAGAAAAGGTAAAGAGAAGGAAAGAAAGGGTGAAGAGAAGGAAATAGGCCTACAAGGTAAAGAGAAGGAAATAGACCTACAAGGTAAAGAAAAGGAAAGAAAAGGTAAAGAGAAGGAAATAGGCCTACAAGGTAAAGAGAAGGAAATAGACCTACAAGGTAAAAAAGAGGAAAGAAAAGGTAAAGAGAAGGAAATAGGCCTACAAGGTAAAAGAAGGAAATAGGCCTACAAGGTAAACAAAAGGAAATAGACCTACAAGGTAAAGTAGAGGAAAGAAAAGGTAAAGAGAAGGAAATAGGCCTACAAGGTAAAGAGAAGGAAAGAAAAGGTAAAGAGAAGGAAATAGCCCTACAAAATAAAGAGAAGGAAAGAGAAGGTAAAGAGAAGGAAATAGGCCTACAAGATAAAGGGAAGGAAAGAAAAGGTAAAGAGAAGGAAATAGGCCTGCAATGTAAAGAGAAGGAAAGAGAAGGTAAAGAGAAGGAAATAGGCCTACAAGATAAAGGGAAGGAAAGAAAAGATATATATATATATATACATATATATATATATATAAGGAAATAGGCCTACAAGGTAAAGACAAGGAAAGAAAAGGTAAAGCGAAGGGAATAGGCCTACAAGGTAAAGAAAAAGTGAAGAGAAGGAAATAGGCGTACAAGGTAAAGAGGAGGAAAGAAAAGGTAAAGAGAAGAAAATAGGCCTACAAGGTAAAGCGAAGGAAAGAAAAGGTAAAGAGAAAGAAATAGACCTACAAGGTAAAGAGAAGGAAATAGGCCTACAAGGTAAAGAGAAGGAAAGAAAGGAAGGAAGGTAAAGAGAAGAAAGAAAATGTAAGGGGAAGGAAAGAAAAAGTAAAGAGAAGAAAACAAAAAGTGAAGAGAAAGAAAGAAAAGGGATACGAAATAGTGAATAAAGAACTAGGAAATGGAAGAAAAATGTTTAAATGAAAAATTAATGAAAAGTTATAGTGTTGCAAATGACATCTCAATAAGTCCTTCTTCGAATTGTTCTTTACTCTAATAAAAATACACTTAAGCTCGCCCAAACTTGAAGTCTGGTCTGCAACAAACAAACCAGGCGCTCTGGATATTCACTCAAGGTGTCCGAGATGCATTAGGGAGCATAAACAGAAGGCTGTCTCATCAGTCTCCTCCTACAGGAAATGCGGTTTAACAGTAGAACTAAATCTTGTTGGAATTAGTTCCGGTGTTGAGTAGCACGCGAATGTCGTCACAGCCACGACGCGAGCCTTGCACGCGCCTGCACATGCCACCCGCCACACACGCCTCCCAGACCGACTTGTTCCGCATTGCGGAAATATAGCCACCACGCCGGACCTGAACCCAGTCTACAACAGACACTTCCAGGTGCTTTCTACAGTTGACACGGCGTTGTTAAACATATCCATAACTATATCTGTAACTACTTACCTATTTAACGTTCTTTCAAATTACTGAAGCTATTAGTAAAGAAATAAATTAGGCTTATGGCAACAAAGAGAGATTGTTGAACGGGAGTAGGTAGTAGAGTACATTGGGATGATGTTTAGGAGCTGTTATAGATCCTGTAATATTAACAGCTAGGGACCGTACTGTGTTATAGGAGGCTACAAGTATTACTGGAGTTTTTAAGTATGTATGTATGTATGTATGTATGTATGTATGTATGTATGTATTTGTTTAATATTAGTTGAACGGCATGTCCCATTACAATAAAGGTAATACTATATGCCTTGCTACCTGTATGATGTGTGTATGTATGCATGTATGTATGTATGTATGTATGCAAGTATGTATGTATTTTTTTAATATTAGTTGAACGGCATGTCCCATTACAATAAAGGTAATACTACATGCCTTGCTACCTGTATGATGTGTGTATGTATGTATGTATGTATGTATTTATTCACACTGCAATTGGTATATATCCGGTGGCAGTGGTAACTAATTACACTCAATAAAGTCAATAATAAACACAATTAATAATAATACTAATAATTAATACTAACAATAATTAATAATAATAATAATAATAATAATAATAATAACAGGGAACATCCTAAATTAAATGAAGCACAATCGGTTAAAATAACATTTAAAGTAAATCTAATTTGTACCTTAAACCTATATTCGAACTAAAACTCACGAGAATGATATGTTCATATCTGCACAAGTACCTTTCAACACTACACTCTTTTCGCTGTCAACTCACTCACTACACTGGAACTACAACACATTTCACTGATTCTATCCTGATTTCACTAACACTTCAAAAGCATTTCACTGTTCAAATACTTTGCACTGCCACTATAAACTATAAAGCTTCACTGACAGGAACGCGTTTCACTTACACAACACACTTCACTGACACAACACACTTCACTGACACAACATAATTCTTCACTGATAGAACAGTTCAATAACAAAATATCAATTACACCCTTTAAATACTGTGTATAATTATCCTCTATTAGTAAAGTCCTTAAGCCTATTTTTAAATGCATTTTTGGTTGTTGGTAAAGTCTTTAGTAAGTCTGCAGGTAAACCATTCCAGTCCCTGATAGTACGATTGAGAAAAGAAAACTTTCCAGTGTCCGTCTTCTGTCTTCTTTCCCTCAATTTATATGAGTGGTCGTTCCTTGAAGAGTAATTTGGCGGCTGCAACCTATTTTTTATTTCTCTCCAGGCAGACTCACCTCTGTATGTTTTGAACAGTGCGCATAATCGAATTCGCGTTCTCCTGTCCGTGTGTCCCATTTTAATGGTGAATTTTTTCGACAATACTTGAGAGCCCGTTTTTGAATCTTTTCCAGTGCCTTAATATGTTCTAGTCTGTAGGGATCCCAACATGCAGCACCATATTCCTTTACTGGACGTACTTGTGATTTATATGCAATCTCTTTGGATTTATCAGAGCCTTAGTAGACTAGCGCTTGCGTATAGCAAGTGAAGTACTTGACTGACGGCTCACGCGACTCTTGTTTCGTAAAATGTGCCAGAACAAAACATGACCAATTTAACAAATACACTAATATATACAATTTAAATTATTTACGCTATGTACAGTAGTGGCAAAAAAAACCGGACCGACCCTTGTAGCTGATTTCAGAGCCTTGTTCACTCCAGAGCAAGATAGACTGGTAACTAAGACTTTCGTGTTTCGAATCCTGCCTGGGAAGGAAACTTTTTTTGTTCCTTATTCAAATTTATTCCCAATACTTTTCGATTGCAGCGATATTTTACTACTTAAGTAACTTTTTATTCCCAGAACATGAATTTTACCAGCAATAAAAAAGTATTGGGAATAAATTTGAATAAAGAACAAAAAAAGTTTCCTTCGCAGGCAAGATTCGAACCACGAAAGTCTTAGTTACCAGTCCATCGTGCTCTGGAGTGAACAAGGCTCTGAAATCAGCTACAAGGGTCGGTCCGGTTTTTCTTGCCACTACTGTACACTAAAATATGCTATTTTACTATTTACACTATAATAAACAATGTAGGTCTAGATTTATCAAACATTGTCTACACTATTAATTTATGTACAGTGTTGTGTATTATAATGCAAAGCATTTTATTCACAATACTATGGACTACTTTCTTTTATTGTGTATAATAGTGTAAATAATGTTTGATCAACGTAAAGCTTTATTCTTTATTGTAGTGTAAATAGTGAAAATAGGGTACCTATTTTAGTGTACTTAGTGTAAAGAGCTGTCAGACTGACTACTTTCATAAGCTGAATGTCAGAAAGATCGCTTTTCGTCTCTAGAATATGATCTTTCTTCAAATATTAATTTTATATATAATTTATTTTTAATGTAGGCCTATCAATTTTCTTTCATTATGTTAATGATTTCTTCAGTCCAAATTGTCTTATTTAACACTAAATTGTACTTGTTTAACTCTTTAAAGTTACATCGAACTAAACACATCTAAATTTTTCACATTATTATTATTATTATTATTATTATTATTATTATTAAACATCTCTACGGTGGCTGAGGTTTCAGAACTCCGGCCTGTCAGGCAGACGGGCAGGGTTCGAGTCCCGGTCAAGTCTGGGATTTTTCATTGAGAAATCCATAGTGACACTTGTGGAGGACAAGGTCGCAGTTGGGGTTTTTCTCGGGGTTCTCCCGTTTTACCCATATTAGACATTACATCATTCCGTCAACATTTATCTCTATTGTGTCATAATTCCATAGCATTCCCCTATGTACGGCTGGCGAAGCACGGGGATCTGGTCTAGGACGAGGGGGATGGCCTGCTCCATACCTGGGTACTCGGTGAACCTTAGTGTTGTTAGACAGTGTGAGTTTGAGGGTTTGTGCAATAGATCGTAACAGATCTCAGTGCTGGGCCATAGTGCCCATCTCGTAAATTCCATAAATTCCATTATTATTATTATTATTGTTATTGTTGTTAGCTATTTAAGATAGGTAGAGGGTCTTGAGTTTCGGGATTTTAAAGAAGCTGATAACTTGTTTCAAAAAACACATAGCATACACAAGAACATTTACACAAATAGAATCTCCTTCCAGGGAATATAAATGTCTAGCTCCAATCAAATTCGGTTCTGCAAGATACCCTGTCAGAATCGCTAATTCCAGGCAATTTTTTCAGGGATTAAACTTTAAGAATGAAACCTAAGCGTCCAGTCATTTGTTTAAGTTTTCTATATTTTAAACATAAATCTATCAACAAATTTTTCTGTGAAGTAGGCTACTTCAGAATAAAAATAGGAACAACCATTTTCGTAGAAAGGCATGGACTCTAAAAATGCCGTACTGTTGTTTAGTCAATTCTCTGATGACAGATTGGAACCTCGTAACACTGAAAACCATCCTTAATCAGGCAACAAAGACAGGATATAGTGAGATACGCTGGCAAGATCCTTTACCCCTCCATTGCTTACATGTCTGATTACCATATTGCACTTATTACTTATTGGCTTTTAAGGAATCCGAAGGTTCATTGGCGCCCTCACATAAGCCCTCCATTGTTCCCTATCCTGAGCAAGATTAATCCATTCTCTATCATCATATCCCACTTCTCTCAAATCCATATTAATATTATCTTCCCTTCTACGTCTCTGCCTCCCTAAAGGTCTTTTTCCCTCCGGCCTCCCAACTAACACTCTGTATGCATTTCTGGATTCGCCCATACGTGCTACATGCCCTGCCCATCTCAAACGTCTGGATTTAATGTTTCTAATTATGTCAGGTGAAGAATACAATGCGTGCAGTTCTGTGTTGTGTAACTTTCTCCATTCTCCTGTAACTTCATCCCTCTTAGCCCCAAATATTTTCCTCAGAACCTTATTCTCAAACACCCTTAACCTATGTCCTCTCTCAAAGTGAGAGTCCAAGTTTCACAACCATACAGAACAACCGGTAATATAACTGTTTTATAAATTCTAACTTTCAGATTTTTTGACAGTAGACTGGATGGTAAAAGCTTCTCAACCGAATAATAACAGGCATTTCCCATATTTATTCTGTGTTTAATTTCCTCCCAAGTATTATTTATATTTGTTACTGTTGCTCCAAGATATTTGAACTTCTCCACCACGTCAAAAGACAAATTTCCAATTTTTATATTTCCATTTCGTACAATATACTCGTCACGAGACAATTATTATTATTATTATTATTATTATTATTATTATTATTATTATTACTATTGTTATTGTTATTATTATCATATTTCACTAATCAAACTAAAGTTTTATTTTTTATACAAGCAATAGAAGGGCTTGGTACAAGAAGGAGGCAACTCCAAAATTAAAAAAAAAAATGTAATTTTTCTGTCTACACATATATAGGGAAATATTATTGGCATGGTTGGTACGAGAATGTAGTATATTCGCTGGAAATTGGGCATGTTACAAGAGATTGAAACTTACCTCTCCTATGTGATTGATGCAAGAAAGTTATAGGCGTACATAAATATATCTTCTGAAAAATGTGGTGAATTAAGGCCCATTCACAATGAAAATTAAACATAATGTAAACATAACACGTGTGTGGAAACAAACATACCGAATCAACAAAACTACAGAAGCTATTACATAAAAGTGGAGAATTGCACAATGACTGACGATGTAGCTATTCAATTTATGTTTCTAATAACTACAATGGCATCAGTATATGGCTTTCAATACTTGAAATCAAAGAAACGGAGATGTAAAATAATCAACTTTTCGTCATATGATTCCATGTTGCGCGCCTAGCTATCATCATGGCCTATAGATCAAAATATTGCCTGTAGGCAAAGCCCATGAGATGTTAAACAAAAAGTGAAAACACGCTTTCCGCTTGTGTACTGTTTCCAAATCACATAAACATAAGCAGGAAAATTTGGAGTTTGCAAACGTTCATGTTAACGTCTTATGATTAAGATTAAGCTTATGCTTATGTAATTCATTGTGAATGCTTTCATTAAATAACATGGACACAAGGTTTTATGCTTACGTTATGTTTATGTTTAATTTTCATTGTGAATGGGCCTTTAGAGTTACCCTCTCTTACATCAGAACTTTTCGTTGTTCTTCTGACACATCGTCAAGTGAGATGTACTACCCGATAAAAGATTTACATATCATCCAAAATATCAAATTAATTTCATATTAAAAATTTTCCTTTGAGTTTGGTTATAATATTACTATGCTGTGTAACCTTCCCCATTGTTCTTCAAAAATCATACATTAATAATTATACAAATACGAGTACATCTAGATGACTAAAATACTAAAAAATATGACAGCATTTAACTTTAAAAATTTCATTTTCTCTCTTTGTGAAGATGGGTACTTCAATTCTTGAATATTAGACCACGAGAGTCCTATGCAGGAGATAAAACATTGCAATAGATAGCTGATATTCAAAGAGGACATTCCAGCATTGAAATACCAAAGTCAAACAGACAGTGAACGAAATGAGACCTGACTGGCATATTTCAATTTGTAATTGTATAACATTTAATTTCTTTACAGTAATTATGTGACCAACATTACAAAAGCCGTTTATGTAAATAGAACATCAACATTCCTCTTCAGTTATGAAGTATAAATGCAGAAATTGTTTTCCATCGGATATTAAAGGAAATTCATACAGGTGCAATTAAATGTATTATTCTTTTCAGCAAGCGAAATTTAATAAAGCATCCAAACTTTTGTAAAAGCATCAAACATCTTCCGAAATGATATTGCAGTAATGAAAGAAGCTAATGTAGAGGTAGCTTATTGTGCAGATGGTTTCTATAATAAAAGTTTACACATTCTGCTTTTCTTGATATGTTTATTCTTCGTGCTCTCTAGGATAGTACTTTCAATCCGTGTCTAGAAGATGATCCAGATTTTTTGTCATTTCATGTAAAGTATGACAAAATAGTTCAGGGTGAACATTTTTAAGAAGAGTGCTACAAATGCTATATTCTTAATTAAATTAGATATTTATTTTATCATTTCAGACATATTTAAATTGTCATGGAATAACAAGAATTACGATATTAAAATATAAATTTACAGATCCACTGCAAAATGGATAATAAAGAGAACTAATCTAGTTAGAAATACTTTGATTCCATCTAATGATTGATTTCTACTACATGAAAATGAACCATACTACAACGCTACGTTTGTCAATATGATATTCACGAAAAAAAAGATACTATGTTTCATCTTTCATTCCACTTACCTATGAAGCATTTGCAGGTCACAGAAAAGTTATTGTATTACAGATTTTATTTTTTCATTTCATTTCATTTGTTGTATTCCATAAATATTATATCAGCATTAATAAATTCAATTGCATTCGAATGAGCATTCAATATGTGTCTATGCACTTGCTTTTTTAAGTTCTTTTAGTGTATATGTCCTTTTTCACAGGTTAAAGTGATGTAGTTCACACGTTTGGTCATATTTTGCATACGAATTGTTCACTTGGGTGGTGGAATCTTGTGTTTACGCACATTTTGTGATGGAACTAGTGGATCGCGAGTCCTACGAAATTACATTAGCATTGAAGCTTTAAAATGTGGAACAAATCAAGAGTTACACAATTTCTTGGTGAGATTAGGTATTTGCTTGTGATACTGATTTTTGAGAAAATTAAGAGACAGTATTTCATCTTCCATTTATTTTTTAAATTTTATTAACTGCCTCCAATTGGAGTTAGCCAAGAAGGACTCAGTATACTATCCTACATGAATTTTATAATGTTTTACATAATACACTATCTACCAAATGTAATTGGGCACTGTTTTAACTCCTTCAGAACCTCGTTGTACCATCTCTTGTTGCTATAACAGCAGTCACCCTGTCAGGCATGTTCCCCACTAGTTTGTGTAGGATATCCACTGGAAAGCGTCGCCATTCCTCTTGCAACATGGCACTCAGTTGGACAATGGAAGTTGGCATAATCTCCCAAGACCTCAATCGCCGGTCCAATTTGTCTCAAAGGTGCTCAATGGGATTGAGGTCAGGACACTGTGCAGGCCAGTCCAACCGGTGAACATTATTACCTGCATACCACTGCACAGTAGGGGCCGAAACATGCGGCCGACTTCCATTGTCCAACTGAGTGCCATGTTGCAAGAGGAATGGCGACGAATTCCAGTGGATATCCTACACAAAGTAGTGGATAGCATACCTGACAGAGTGGCTGCTGTTATAGCAACAAGAGGTGGTACCACGAGGTTCTAAAGGGTGCAAAGACAGTGCCCAATTACTTTTTGGTGGATAATGCATTTGTTGACAGATAATTAAAATAAACATATACAGTATGTAATGAATAAATAAAGTAAATAAAAAATTTAGAGTGAATATGATGACTTAAAATTTGGCAAGAACGTTTCAAAACTGACGTTATGATTCAGTAGTAAGTGTCTATGGTAGTTCAAGTCTTCCTGAAGCTTTCAAAGGACTTATGAATCACACCAAGAGCTCCAATAAGAGGACGAATCACCTCAATGTTTTCAAGCTGGTATTTTACCTTGAAGTAATCAACTGTTAGCAGGTAAATGTTGATCTTTTCTTGATTCACATCCTATGGCTGGCTGCTCCCCGTTTCAATTCTTACTGTAGGATCAATTATATATCCTTTCTTGATAGTCTGGGAATACGCTGTGATGTCAATACGTCTAGAGGAGCAATGTCTCTGGAGAATATACAGAGTGAACCGTAAATAGTGTAATTAATTCTGTGAGATATTTCAAACAAGAAAATTGGATATGATTTTGCTTATTTTTGTTTCTTATTCTAGATAATATTTGTTTTATATGAAAAATTTCATAGCGTGTTTTAAGAAATATATTGAATTAATTGCCAATATGTGCGGTCTATTAAAAAAAACAGTGTATTATGATAATAGGCCTAAATGATTAAAAAAAATAATTTTGATATAAAAAACAAATGTACCTTTTCGTTTTGCAATGGAATTTTTGTCCACACCTGTGGAGTAACGGACAGCGTCTCTGGCCGCGAACCCAGGTGGCCCGGGTTCGAATCTCGGTCGGGGCAAGTTACCTGGTTGAGGTTTTTCGGGATTTTCCCTCAACCCAATACGAGCAAATGCTGGATAACTTTCGGTGCTGGACCCCGGAGTCTTTTCACCGGCATTATCATCATCAGACGCTAAACAGCCTGAGATGTTGATATAGCGTCGTAAAATAACCAAATAAAATAAAAATAGAATGGAATTTTAAAATGACTGTTACATTTGTTCGGATCAAATTTCTGCACATTCAAAAGACAAAACTAAAATTCTTTCGATTATTTGCTGTCATAATACACTGCTCTCTTAAAGTGACTGAGCATATTGTAAATTAAATCATTGGCTTTCCCAAAATACACTATGAAATATTTAAGAAAAAACATTTTTCTTTTCTCGAAAAGGAAGCGAAAATGAGGAAAATTGTATTAAACTGTTTTATTTTAATTACCTCAAAGGTTAACTCTCTGAAATTTATGACATTACTTACAATTTATTGTATATATTGCTCTGCTTCACTTTTAACGTGTGCTGAACTCGCTCCTATTAACGACATTTTGTTCATAAAATTTAAATTTTTGTGTAAAGATTGTAAATTAATGCGAATGGCATTTTGAGTGAGGAAACAGGGAAACAACACTTGGAATAAGAGTTTTTTTTGTTGACAATGCGCTCAGACACATGCTTGAATCTGTAAAAAAATTTAACTTGAATATTAAACATAAATTACTATGTTAATTAATTTAATCTTTCAAATTCCCCTCTCATTACACTTAAGACAAATCTAAGAGTGTAATAGACAAATTTATTTAGTGAACTGGATACTGTACGATGTTGCTTTGGATTATATTAGAAAATAAAATGTATGTACAAATGAAACCAAGTATTACGCTGTTCGAGTAAGACAAGCTATTACTTCACACCGGTGGTTATATGAACAATACTGCGTGTTCAGTTCAAAGTGGCTCGCTGTATGCCGTCATGTGGCTAGTCGATGAGCCTAGAGAATTCAATCTTCCTACACTTCCGCAGAGGTGTATTACTTATGCGCCAGAGAAGTTGCCTAGCAAGTACGGCGCTCATTCAGAAGAGTTCTCACCGATACGTTAACGCCGGTAGTGGCAGGAATGTGAACTGTTTCGAAACATGTATTGAGGTGAGTTTTTTCTTACTGTCGGGATATGGGGAGAGGGTTAAGACGATTACTTACTTATTTGTTGACATTAACTTCGACGGTCAACATGAACACGGAGTATTTGATTTGTGTTGTGGAATGTTGCCGTACACAACCGATGATAACAAATACCCTGCGTACGACTTGGCCGCGCAAAACACAGTTCGAAGGAGGTTATGGTAGCAGACAGACCGTACAGACCGCCATCTGTTGCTACGACGTTCAAGTTATACCGTACACGTTCTCAAGTTCAGATTGAACGCCTTGATTAATAGGCAACTTCTGTGACACAAAAGCTGAAACTCGCTTCAAATCGCTGACTCATCAACAGTGACGTCATGACACACTTTCAAATGAACACCCAGTATTGTTTTGTGTGAAGTGAGTTACAGTGCCAGTGGATACGTCCATCATATCATTCTAACAGCGTTAATTATCATTTAGGCCTACATAGGAAGTTAAGTGAAATGATGTGAACTTTTATGTCTTGCCTTGTGGGAATAGGTTCTCTACAACATTTTAAGTTGTCTCAAATATAATAAAAGGCCTGCGATCGGTATATGAAATAGTTTCTTAGTGTCTTTCTTTTAGCAATTGTACCATTGGTCAGAACGGTGCATCACAGTTGTGGGAGGTTGTTCTACACTAGGATATGCAAATGCTTCAACTATGTCAGCGGTGTTCACATTATCTGCAGTCCGCCAAATTATTTATTAGTACTTTATTAATTACACACGTAATTTTTGTGCTGAAGCGTTAGTCAGAATCAAATCACGAACATCATACACTGTAGAATGCATACACAAAGCTGAATGAAACATCAGGCTTGCAGTTTTATTTGTTGAAAAATATCAAAAACATTTTTGTCAAAGGGATATGCATTTTCTGTATTCAAAAGAGCGATTGTCCACATGTTTGCGTCTATTGAACAGATGAAGAATGCTCCTCCCCCACTAAACTACAGCCGTCGAATGCCCGTCGATTCCACATATTTTCAGTTCTTTTCTAAAATTAATATCACATTCCTGTAGATTGTCATTTCTATACATATTGGTGTATTGAATGTGTTGTATTGGTTTCTGATTGACTGCGGCATCCATTCACACGTTTATATACAATATTTTCTACAGGGTGTTCAAAAGGTATAATATTTTATATATTTTAAGAGATAATAGAATTAATCAAAGCAAGTAAAAAAAATTCTAATAAGCATGTGTCCTGAAATTAATATCTTCCGAGATATCAGAACTTATTCATAGCAGATTCTCGATGTGACTTCCACTCATCATAGCACATTCTTCTGTTCGACGTCTTAGGGAACTATGCAACCTTTCAAATACTCCTGGCTGATCATTATGTTGACATGCGTTGAAGACGCGGTCCTGTAGTGTTTGAACGTCTTCAAAAGGTGTTGCATATACTAAGGCTTTAAGTGTCCCAATAACCGAAAGTTAAGGAATTAAGATCTGGGGAACGAGCAGGCCACGGTATAGGACCTCCTTGACCAATCCATTGAAGAGTAAATACCCGTGTTAGATGTAGTCGCCTGATTTGTTATGGAAATGAGATGGTGCTTCGTCATGCATAAATCACATTTATTTTGTAATGTTATATAGTATGATACTTCCGCCATCAAGACGGGAAACTGGTTTGCTGAGAAACTCCGTTACTAAGAAGCAATTAATCAATGTGGCCATATTAATCTTTCACCTACACACGAATTTTAAAGTACGTTTTTCGTAAAAACAACTTCAAGACAATATTTATTTCACTTATTTTCTTGTTGTGATGCGTCCTACAACATGAAAAATTCGTAACTCTGTAATGATAATAATCATTAAACATTATTACTTAATTCTGAATCCAGTAGAATTCATTCTCTACAGTTCAGTCACCTGATTAGCTCTTGCCATAAAAATGTGGATTCGATTCACATCAGATCTTTCAAGATTGTGATGGAATAAGAAGCTGTGATGTAGGTTTTCTCAGAATAATTCCTTTTGTCCAGCATTTCCGATTGCGCCATCAGCACTACAGTTGCCATAATCGTCACCATCATCGTGGATGTCGAAATGTTTATGCGTTTTTATCAGTTTCGACTATAGAAATACGTCTGTTGGTAAATAAATAATATAAATAAATAAACAAACAAACAGACAGACAGACTGACAGGCGGATGGACGGACTGACGAATGGATGGACGGACGGACAGACAGAGAGACAGACATGTACATGTGTACATAAATGAATAACTAAATAAATGAATAAATAAATAAATAAATAAATAAAAAGCTAATAAGGAAATGAATAAGTAGACGAGTAGCCAAGTAGGTAAATAAATTAATAAATTTTACGAGTATTAACATGCGATACCCATCCAGATACAAGGCGGGATTAGAACCCACGAACCTTCGGACTACGCCTATTAGAATGAATGAGCTTACGTATAAAATGACTGTTCATATTAAGATTCTTGAATTAAGGTAAAGTCTTTGCATACGTCATTGTTTCGGCATAGTTTAAGCAACTGTACACTTCACGCCGTTGGCTTAGTCCTTCAGTGTCCTTTGTGTTAGTTCCTGGACAAATTACACAGCCAATCCTCTAACCATTTCTTTTGCATGGCTTAGCAAAGCTATAATTGTAGCTCAATTTCACACTAACATTTTGGTCCTCCATGTATCGAAGTCATTTTTGTCCCTTCCTTTGCACATGTCCGTAAATAGTTAAGACTACCCGGCCCCGGAACAATTTTTCCCTTGAAATTATTCAAATCTGCTTTACAGGGAGCTTTACCTGAAAGACTAGATTTGCATAATTTATACGTAACTGTGTACGTTAATAGAACACCACAATTCCAAGTCACACAGAGATTTTGTGCACTCGATGTGGGTCTCTGGCGTTTCGTCAGACGAACTCAGTTTATACATTATTTAATTACATAATAATAATAATATTATTATTATTATTATTATTATTATTATTATTATTATTATTATTATTATTATTATTATTATTATTATTGTAGCTAGATATAGAATAGACTTCGTGGGAGTACAAGAGGTTAGGTTAGATGGGAATGGCATATCACAAATAGGAGATTACTTGTTGTATTATGGGGAAGGAAACAATAATCACCAATTAGGAACAGGATTCTTTGTTCATAAAGGAATAAAATCTTCAGTAAAAAAGGTAGAATTTATCAGTGACAGGTTATCATATTTAGTACTTAAGGGTAGATGGTGCGACATCATAGTTATAAATGCTCACGCCCCTACGGAAGAGAAAGACGACCATATAAAGGATAGCTTCTATGAGGAATTGGAACATACTTTTGATCAGTTACCTAGATATCACATGAAAATTTTATTGGGGGATTTCAACGCTAAAGTAGGACAGGAGGATATTTTTAGATCAACTATTGGAAAAGAGAGCCTACACGCAACTAGTAGTGACAATGGAATTAGATTAGTCAACTTTGCCACATCGAAAAATTTAATTGTCAAAAGTACAAGATTCCCCCATAAGGATATACATAAATATACTTGGACTTCTCCAGATGGATTGACACACAACCAAATAGATCACATCTTGATAGATAAACGGAGACATACTAGTATAGTAGATATTCGAACTTTCAGGGGTGCAGACTGTAATTCTGACATTATTTGGTGATTGGAGAATTAAGAGAAAGATTATCGGTAGCCAAGCGAGTAGAGCAACAAGTTAATATTACTAAATTCAACATTTTGAAATTAAAGGACGAGGATGCTAAGCAAAATTATCAGATCGAAATTTCGAATAGGTTTGCCACTTTAGAAAGTTCTGACGAAGTTGAGAAAGAATTAGATGTTAATAGCGTGTGAGAAAATATCAGAGATAGTATCAAAATTGCAGCTGAGCAGAGCATAGGTTATTATGAAACTAAGAAAAAGAAACCGTGGTTTGATGAAAATTGTTGCATGGTAGTAGAAAGAAGGAAACAGGCAAAATTGAAATTCTTACAGGATCCAGTTGAGGAGAAGAGAGATAATTATTTCAATGAAAGACGGGAAGCAAGTCGTACACTTAGGAATAAAAAGAGAGGTTACTTGAAGGAAAAACTGAATGAGGTAGAACCAAATAGTAAGAATAAAAACATTCGAGATTTATATAAGTGTATAAAGGAATTTAAGAACGGAATACAGCCAAGTGTAAACGTGCTCAAGGATGAGAATGGTGACTTGCTTGCAGACTCTCCATCAGTCCTAAACGGATGGAAAAACTATTTTGTGCAACTACTAAATGTACATAGGCCAAATAGAAATGATAGGGACGAAATTGAAATACAAACTGCTGAGCCATTTATACCCGAACCCACGCTTTCAGAAGTCGAAATTGCGATAGAGAATCTGAAAAAATACAAGTCTCCAGGTATCGATCAAATTCCAGCAGAATTAATACAAGAGGGTGGAAGTGCATTATATAGCGAAATTTATAAACTTGTACTTGCTATTTGGGAAAAGGAAATTGTACCAGAACAATGGAAGGAGTGCATAATTGTACCTATTTTTAAAAAGTGGGACAAAACCAACTGTGGTAACTTTCGAGGAATATCACTTTTGTTGACGTCGTACAAATTTTTGTACAATATTCTTTTGAGAAGATTAACTCCGTACGTAGATGAAATTATTGGGGATCATCCGTGCGGGTTTAGGCGTAATAGATCGACTATTGATCAGATTTTTTGTATTCGAGAGATAATGGAGAAAAAATGGGAGTGTAAGGGTACAGTACATCAGTTATTCATAGACTTTAAAAAGGCATATGACTCGGTTAAGAGGGAAGTATTATATGATATTCTTATTGAATTTGGTATTCCCAAGAAACTAGTTCGATTAATTAAAATGTGTCTCAATGAAACATACAGCAGACTCCGTATAGGACAGATTCTATCTGATGCTTTTCGAATTTACTGCGTGCTAAAGCAGGGAGTTGCACTATCACCTTTACTTTTTAACTTCGCTTTAGAATATGCCATTAGGAAAGTTCAGGATAACAGGCATTGTTTGGAATTGAACGGGTTACATCAGCTTCTTGTCTATGCGGATGACGTGAATATGTTAGTAGAAAATCCACAAACGATTAGGGAAAACACGGCAATTTTACTTGAAGCAAGTAAAGCGATCGGTTTGGAAGTAAATCCCGAAAAGACAAAGTATATGATTATGTCTCGTGACCAGAATATTGTACGAAATGGAAATATAAAAATTGGAGATTTATCCTTCGAAGAGGTGGAAAAATTCAAATATCTTGGAGCAACAGTAACAAATATAAATGACACTCGGGAGGAAATTAAACGCAGAATAAATATGGGAAATGCGTGTTACTATTCGGTTGAGAAGCTCTTATCATTCAGTCTGCAGTCCAAAAATCTGAAAGTTAGAATTTATAAAACAGTTATATTACCGGTTGTTCTGTATGGTTGTGAAACTTGGACTCTCAATCTGAGAGAGGAACATAGGTTAAGTGTGTTTGAGAATAAGGTGTTTAGGAAAATATTTGGGGCTAAGCGGGATGAAGTTACAGGAGAATGGAGAAAGTTACACAACGCAGAACTGCACGCATTGTATTCTTCACCTGACATAATTAGGAACATTAAATCCAGACGTTTGAGATGGGCAGGGCATGTAGCACGTATGGGCGAATCCAGAAATGCATATAGAGTGTTGGTTGGGAGACCGGAGGGAAAAAGATCTTTAGGGAGGCCGAGACGTAGATGGGAGGATAATATTAAAATGGATTTGAGGGAGGTGGGATATGATGATAGAGACTGGATTAATCTTGCACTGGATAGGGATCGATGGCGGGCATATGTGAGGGCGGCAATGAACCTTCGGGTTCCTTAAAAGCCATTTGTAAGTAAGTAAGTTTTATTATTATCATTATTATTATTATTATTATTATTATTATTATTGTTATTAGAATATAATATATTTATAATATTACAATTATTTTTGTACAAAAGAGAAGAAGCTATTTGTATACCTATAATCCTGACTGTGTTAACTCGCTATCAAGCTCTCGTCTGTGCTTAACATCGATACAAAATCATTAAAACTTACGGAAAGCACGGAACTATGCTCCAGAGACCGGAAGTTTAGGCATTATGAATCATTAAAATAGGCAGGCAAAGAGGCATCATAAATAGCTGAAATAGGCAGGCAAAAAGGCATTACAAATAGTTAAAATACGCAATAAAAGACAATTACAAAAACCTTGCACTAGACACACAACCTTACACATTCCACAGAGGGATTTCGGCAGCAAGAAAAGCTCTACATCAGGTATGCTCAAAATTGCGAATGCCCCGATTACACGGATGATGCTGCACTGCATAACACACACTGTGTACGGACTGGGCTCCGCAACTACATTGCAGCACCGCCCGTAGCATAGTTCTTACACTCTTACAAATACGGATAATAAACTGAATTTGAAAACGGAAAGGGTATACACTGCAATATTCAGTTATTACATTATTTATTGTATTTAATATAGTTATGATATAATAATATCATAGATAATAACATTTTCATATTCCACCATATAGTCTACTTTGCGGTCTATTCAACATCTGCATTCTTATCTGCAAGTAATCGGGAATCTATTTCCAACGAATTTACTGCAATGCGCTAAAGATGCTCATCTGTTAATCAGGACCTATGTTTGGATTTAGTAACCTTCATTCTCGAAAATAGTTGTTCGCACATATATGTCGAGGCGAAGGTAGCTAACATAGTGGCAACGAATAAGCTCATCTTGTAATATTTAGTTTTGTTCATTTTTTAAATAATTCTATGCTTGCCAACTCATATTCTCTGCATTTAGTTCTGGATTCTACGTTACTTAATAAATCAATTAACTCGTCCTGGAACTGCACTCTCACGTATTGTACTAAATTTATGAAAAGATTAACAAAAATACTAATATCACTCTCCATACGTCTTAAATCACTAAAACTACTGTATGTTCTGTGAATTCACATTTGAACTGTTGCAGTACAGAGACATAATTAACTATATTTTGTTCAGGCACCATACATCTCTTTACAAGTTCACCGTCCGTGAAGAGTTTTAGTGCCTTAACTAATTCCCAACATACTACATAGGCTAACGTGCTCCAAAACATAGACTCTGAATTCGACTCTCTTCAATGTTTGGCCTTTTATGAAGTGCTTTCAATTCTTGAAGCTGTAGTGTACGTTGCATCCATGAAAAATTATTTTATTAAATATCTATTTCTGCTGGAATAAAATCACCATAATAACAATAATAGTAGTAATAATAATAATAATAATAATAATAATAATAATAACGTTGGTATATGAAAATAGGCTATATTACAGAAAACAGCTTCTCTGTCACTTCGGCATGTTCTGGGTAGCAGAGCCTATAATGTAGTTTTATGTTCTCAGAAGTATTCTGACAGTACCTTACAATATAGTAATCACTTTCCGTTTTCACCGAACGTACAACAAAAATAGGCTTCCACCCACACTGTACGGAATGATCGTTTGCTTACAGAAGGTTTTTACTCTGTCATTGTTCCGCACTTTCGTACGTTTACTAAGTACTTGAACTGCCTTCTGCAGTCATCCGTCGAGCTTCGAACGAGGAACAGCACGCTCTACATTGGAAGGTTGTGATTGCAGAACGTAATCGGGAGTCAGAGAATGAGCATACCTGCTCTACATAATTCGAATGCAAATTGAGATTTTCGACTCGATGTTGCAATTACTGTTGGAAGCAAAGAAATCTTCTTCCCATTAGCCTTGGAAAGTGCATTTTTGTGTTTGGTTGCACTGATATGTTGCGATATGAAATATTTAGCTACCTACAACAACGTCGCAATGAAAACTGAAAGAAAAATAACTGTTAAAAATAGCGTTAGATCCTCACTCATTGTTGCCTTGTCAAATAAACACAAGCGACAATTAAAATGCTTACTGATATGCATTTTTGCAGAGCAGCAGTTATTGATGCTAAGGGAATATGAACTGACTGAAAGACAATAATATATATTCAGTGAAGTCACTTTCATTCTATCGGTTATAGAAATAAATTAAAATATAGCTATAGGCAATTTTTAATAATCTATACTAATAAAATCTGTAGAAGAAATTTTTCTGGTAATTTTCAATTTTCCAAAAATAATTGGTCCTAACATATACAATTAACCACCCTGAAACCGAAAATCGCTTTTTTTTTATTTTTGTTTGTCTGTCTGTCTGTCTGTCTGATGTTTGTTACCTTTTCACACGGTAATGGCTGAACGGATTTCGATGAAAATTGGAATATAAATTCAGTTCGTTGTAACTTAGATTTTAGGCTATATGTCTTTCAAAATACATTATTTCAAAGGGGGGTTATAAGGGGGCCTGAATTAAATAAATCGAAATATCTCGCTTATTATTGATTTTTGTGAAAAATGTTACATAACAAAGGTTTCTTTAAAAAATAATTTTCAATAAGTTGTATTGCTTGAACAATGTTGATAGAACTGATATTTAATGAGATAAATGAGTTTTAAAATTAAAATAACTGCCATCTAAGGCCGTGTAATGAATTAAAAAACAAATGACTTCGTCTATAAGGGGCCTTGGACAGCAACAACCGAAAGCTATGAAAGATAGCGTACAGAGAATGTTTCCGTGTTTGTATGAAGTAATAGCGGAATAATATAATTTAAGTTATTTGAAGGATTCAGAACCATAGTGGGCCAAAAGCCATTTACTGAATACGTAGAAAACAAGTGTTAAAACTAAGTTATTACCATAATTGAATGGAAACCTATAACAAATAAAGTAAAGTATACGCATTAAATCTAAATTATGTCAATGTTAATTAAATTATGGTTGCATGTAATAAAAATTAGAAACATGTTAAAGTAATTGTCATTGCACCATGAGTGGTCTCTGGACCAAAATGATCGCATTTTAATTATTTGAATGCAATTTAAATTAAGTGACATATTAAACTATTTATCCTTCTATCAAACACGAATGTTCCCTGGATCAAATGTCCTATTTTAATTATGTAATTACAGTACTTTATATTTATTTCTAACGGGTGCAGCGGAGCGCACGGGTACGGCTAGTAAATAAATAAATAAATAGATAAATAATCAAATAAAGGCAAAAAAGCATTTATTTTGTAAATTAGGCATTTACATTAAAAAGGCAGAAAAAGGGAACATAAAACTGTGACGTTTCAATCACAAAGATATAATTCGTACAGAATTAGTTTCAAAGTTCCGGTCTCTGATGCTAACAATTTATTATCGACGAACGCAAACAAAAGTGGATTCCAAACTAGATCATCAAAAAGCATTAGCTGTAGAGAATCGTATAGAATGGAAAGCACAATACTGATTTAATATTTGTGAATACAAAGGAAAAAGTATTTGGGTCAGTTATATTAGGCATTAAGGGTGTACAAGGAAGTGAATCAACAGCCTTAAGTATTCGATATGTATGAAAATACCCAAAACGAAACGAAGAATTGGATCAGCGTTGATATGTAGGCCTATTCATGAAAGCTTAGAATTGTGTTAACAGACTTTCATATGCAGGAGCATAAGCAACTACAAGGACAACAAATTGATTATTAGGTAGTGTTTATTAAACTGTAAAGGCTGGTTTACAATAAACCAGGAACGAAAACGACAACGAGATCGAGAACGGAAATATTGTTAAAATAAATGCACTTAAATTTTTTTAACATTACTTCTTTTCTCGTTCTCGTTGTTGTTTCCGTTCCCAGTTTATTGTGAACCTGCCTCAAGTCTACATCGGAATATCTGAATGAAAGCAAGTTACGTACTGGGTGAACTCTCTTAACTACAGGGACATCATTTTATTTTTAATAACATTTTTAATATTAATCTGTCTATACCTTTAGAGAACCGGAAACACCGCTTGCTCACCCCTCCAAGACTGGAGTTCGATGATACTGGCTTAAAACACAAATCACTCTACTAGGTATAGGATGGAAGAAAAGTAGTTCATCCATTTATGTAAACTAGGAAATATCGCGATTTTGAGTTTGATAATTTTCATTAGGTTTTTCTTTAATCAAGGTACAGTACTGTATTAAGAATAAGTGTTTTTACTCACGAAGTGAGTTATCTATGCGAACGTATTCATTATGCAGTGTATATTATACTGTCTACAGCACATTAGCGTACAATATAGAGAAAAAAGTTAAATTGAAAAATAATCATAATATGAATATTTAAACACAATTTTGAAAATGGTGGCCGTTCATTTCGATACAGGCTTCAGTTCTTTTGTGCATATTATCGCACTATAGACTATTGCATTTAATTCCAATTGCCAGTTTCGTCCTTCGTACTAGTAACTCATGTTGAAATAATTCTGTACCTACTCTACGTACTGTGAATTCAATCTTCACTTCTGCCCGACCCGAAAATATAAAATTACTCAGACATGCTATCTACTGTCCGTCCAAGTGGTTATGCCGCAGGATTGTAGAAAGGGAGGAAATCAAGTGACAGTTAATTACTTAACGAGGCCTTTTTATTTAAGTTAAATTAAACAGCTGTATAATATTACGTAAACTTCCAATTCCTAAGAGAAATTAATGTTTTCAGAAAAGAGCTAAGACAGCCCAGCTATTAGAGAGGGGCGAGCAGAAGCAGGTGGGGGAAATCTGGATGCGACGTAGGCTAACGGACAGTATCTGTGCGAAAATATGATTCAATATTGAAAGCTCTTTCGTCACTGGAAAACCCGAACATATTTCTGGAACGTACTATACTCAGTAACTCAGTACTGCTTATTATCTGCGGTCTTGGTTCTGTGTGGAGTTGGAACTTTCTTAGTAGAAGGGGTGGGAGTGAAGTACATTAAAAAACTCAGGTACAATAAAAATTGAAGTAAAAATAAAATGATGTCCCTGTATATAGGGTAATGGTCGTCAGCACTCGCTGAAATGGATAAAGAGTATTCGGTATTCTGCAGTAGGCAGAGAGGGATAGAGCATATACGGTGCACCATAGTGCAGTCTCATCCGCGGGTAAGCGACGCTAGCCCGAGCGTGCTCTATGCTGATGACCGCTGATATAGGGGCATCCATTCAACAAAATATAATTAAGGTTTTACATACAGGATGAACCGTAAGTAATTTCGGGGGGTTATTGTTTGAGATAATTTAAACCGAAAAGTTTATTAGAATTTTGCTCGGTTTTGCTTCCTTTTCGGGATACAAATTATTTTATATGAAACATATTTTAGCGTGTTTGGAAAAGCTATTGAATTTATTCCCAATATGCTCACATTAGTCAATTTAAGGGAACAGTGTATTATGGTAATAAATGATTTTGAAGAATTCTAGTTATGTACTCTAAATATGCACAAATTTGATCCGAACAAATGTAACTTTGTAAAATTCCATTGCAGAACGAAAAGTTACATTTGTGATATTGAAATATTTCATTGGAAACTATTTATGTTTGAATACTATCGTTAGAGAATTACAATTGACATGAAAAAGAATTAAAGAATGTGCTTTGTAATGTAGACAAGGGTAGGAAAAATCGTTCTTACTTGTATGGCTCTAATGCGAGCTTGCTGTTTTGTTGATAAGCCATTCTGGCATGATGTCCTGATATACAGGGTGTTTTCGAGGTGGTGTTACAAACTTTCAGGGATGATGGGGAAGGACACATGTATCAATTTGAGATAAGGAATCCTGGTCCGGAAATGACCGAGTCGAAAGTTACAAGCAAAAATATTTCTATGCAAATGAAATAATTTTATTCCTCTGTATACCTTATTTATGTGTATTTATCTGTACATCTTACACATCTGACGTATTTTACGTTGTCTACTTACAGTATTCCATTCAGTGTGTTGTCTGAGGGATGGGGATAGGAAACTACACTAAGGCAACTCAGATAGCATAATGTGTAACGGACATGGTCGGTCCTGATATGCACGTCTGTAGACAGCAGTGTTTGTGTACAAGTTGCAGTGTCCAGTCGAGCAGTCCTAGTGAAATGGAGAATTACACGAGAGCAGAATAAGCAGACCTGCTTTTCGAATACGGATGAGCCAATGGGAACAGTAGACAAGCTCACAGATTGTATCGGGGCAAGTACCCACGTAGGAGACATCCGGCCCATACCATTTTTCCACGACCGTTCTAAAGGTTAAGTGAAGGAGAGCACGTGGTGCGAAATTACAATTCCATTTCCACACAACTATTTTTGCTTACACCTTTCGACTCAGTCATTTCCGGACCATGGTTCCTTATCTGAAATTGAAACATTTGCCCTTCCGCATTATCCCTGAAAGTTTGTAGCAACACTTCGGAAACACCCTGTATAGTGAAATACACGAATAAAGAGAACGAACAGATTCGCAGTTTTCACTACGAAGGTCCATCCATACACAAAGCATGAATTATCATTGCAAATTATAGGCTACCCTATACGGAAGTATTCAAACCGTTATGCTGGATTAACATTCATATCTATGCAATAGCAATCACAAAGGAAAGTATAAAAACGAGTTATATTACAAATCTTTACACCAATTCTAGCATAAGATCTGATTTCTGCTTTCCTTATTCAAGCAATATGGAAACCTATAGTTTCTCAAGCCTTTAGAGAATTGTCGCCACGTGAATTAAGGAATTGAACGAGAAAATAGCCGATGATATTTACATTTGAGTTCTCTATTCATGGACGTTTTCTCTCTACCTTCTGTAAATCTATAATAAGAGCCACTCATCTCTTCCATTTCTGGGGGATTATTATTAACCCTTAAATTCACTAAGTATCCTATAGGATATAACAGGTTAATGTTATGCTATTATTTTAATAGAACAATAAAAATATTGGTAGGAAATTTAAATAACCAAATTTATTTCGAATAAATTTCACTCAGCTTCCTCCAAGTGAAGGCTGCCTAGAAGAAAAAGCTTACCATAAAATTGTTGTTATAATGGAAAAAAAAGAAAACAATGGAGAAGAAAAAGATTAAGAAATAGCACAATTAGAAATAATTGCAAAAGACTAAAGAAAACATCAGTAATTCCAGAAGAAACATAAAATTTCCTAGTATCTGATATTAAAATATTGTACAACATATAAAATATGAACATTACGATAGTTGTTTTCTTTACAGTCCGACACGGTTTAATAAATTAGTGTGACAAATGAAGTTTTCATAATTTGAGGGTTAAGATTCCTTAAACGTTGGATTTCCTGGTTTTGAAACCTTGAATCTTGACCCGACAGGCACTTACCACTAGGTAATCAAGCACTATAATTATGTTTGTGCGAGATCGTGCGTATTTGCTTGTTTTCCGCACAGAACCAATACGCGGTAAGTGTGAAATACCATATTCAGTATTCCCAACGTAACACACATAACAATTTCCCTCTTCTTACCGCTTAAGCGCGATATTCATTTTACTGCTTTAGGCTTTTAACATATTATTTTTAGAGACGTTTAACATAGTAATAATTATAAATTGGAAACTTACCACTGCAATTTCACCTAAATTGCAATGTTAATTATTGTTTTTAAATAATTGCAAAAATTAAGAAAACTCTACAACACCACAAAAGTTACTGCATTTGTAATGCAAGTAACATTAAGGAAGCCGTGAAAAAATCAACAAGATTCCAGATGCCGATGTTATTACTGCAATATGTTACATAAATAATATTGTTAAAATATTAAAATGAAAAGTAAATCATTACATAACCTTACCGTTTGTTTTAAGTTCGCATTTATAGACCGGGGGGGGGGGGGAAGACAGCGTTATATCACGGCCTGCTGGAGTATAGTAAACACAGAAAACATTTTATGGCAACAATGTTGAAGAAAAATATTTTGGTTTTCCGAAGTTGCCGTCATTAAACAGAAACCAACATGGAGATTTCATTGCAACTAATTAGAAATTCGTCTTTCAGGTATGTAATAAGCGATCTTCGCACAAAATAATGTACGATACACGAGCGGTAAGTTTGTTTTCATGTTCTCGGAAATTAAAAAAGCTCAAGTCCGTTTCGCTTTTTCAATCTTTTCCTCGACCATGAAAATATCAACATACCGCTCTTGTAACGTATATTACTATTTCATTAAATACCGATTTATCACTTTAAATCAGTACATAAATCTTGAATGTTGAATGTTATTAGAATTTATTTTGTTTTTAATTTAACTTCTAAAGTGAGTAGTTCAATTCTTTTTATATTAAGAACCGCACTCCTAATGTTCTACAAATTTTTGTTTCTGTTTCTTTGAATGTAATATGTTTAAGAGCTTTACAATCCCTACAGGACTTTGGCATCAGAATACTGTTCTACCACAGGGAGAAGCCATAGATGAGGTAATACTTGTGATAAGTAAAACTAGACTGTTTTTCCCAGAGTTTTCCAGGTTTCCCTCACATTCACAAATTTCATTTCATCAATCTTTTTCACTTCATCTCACATTTATTTCTATTTCATATAAATTCATGCTATAAAATGTGACAATGGCGGCTTGACAGCGTATGTAATACCAAATTATATGTTAGATTAGGCCTAGGCGCTATGAACTCAATTGAGTCATACCGACAGTTAAACAATGCTCAGTGACGGATTGTATCATAACTTTTACGAACTTTCGCTCTCACTGCTCGCCTGAAATCCGTCACTGATGCATAGTGCCCGCTGTGCGTTTATTTATAAGACAGTGAAGTGGAAAGAACATGTGAGGAGGGTTTCGGAGTTGCGTTCCATTTCCCCGTTATGCCCTTGGCTATAGACACATTAAAACTTGCTGTCTTTATAACATTCATACCAAGTACTAGCGCTAATCCGAGGTACACTATTGTTTTACAAGAATATATCCATATCTTGTGATTATTACACATTATACAGAAAGTTAGGGTATATGTGCAAATATTTTTAGAAGTAATCGGAGATAACTTGCTTTGCTACATTTTGTAAAAAAAAAAATCGGAATTTTCGAGGTTATTTTTATACAAAAATAAAGAATATGTTTCTAGGTTCATCAATATTTCCAAAACGAAAAGTTCCTGTATCACGGATTCTTTGGTGCACCCAACAACGAACATTAGGCTATTTTGATTCCGACTGTATTTAGAAATCTTCGGCGAAAGAGTTACCTTGCCACGTTTGCCTGATCCTCCGCACATTAAATGAATATCGGCTAATTTAACATTATTAAATTCTCCCATTGTGTGAGATAATGGGATGTTAGTTTCCTGAAATATTAACCACCTGTAACTGATTAAGGGAACTGGGTAGTAATTAGGTGTAAAAAATCATATTTTATATTTTGTGTTTTAAAAACTTACAAAACTTCCTCTTTAAGTAATGCCATATTTTGTGGGGGAATGTCTGCAAATAAACCCTTTAAATGGCGTCTTTATATTTGGCGACGCATGTAATTCATATAATCTTCCTTTTTTTAAATGCAGTTTTCCGTAAGTTGATATTTTTCAAACCTAAGTGTATTTTTCTCTGAAACTACTGAATCTATTTGCATAAAGATTTTACAGTGTTTTCTGCAACCTGCGTTTTATACAGTAGACTTACGGGTTTATGAGTATAACCCTAGATCATATATGTAACAGATAACTCATCGCTATGATAAAATCGGCAGCAATTTGAAGCGAACAACCGCAAGGATCGCAACCTGTCCGCCGTAAACGAACACGAGATGGCAGTACAGTCGCTAATGCAATTCAAATGGTAATTATTATGATGTGACTCCTTATGTAATAACTAGATGGCAGCGTAGTAAACCTGACAAAAGTTGTTAACCTCAAAGCCTATAAGGCCGACCTATCTTGTTATATATGATCTGGGATATAACATAGAACATGAGGAAAAAAATATATTTATACTTAAAAATGGCAAAATTTGTTAATGAAAGTTCAATACTTTTTCTGTCTCATTAAGTTTGAAATATTTAACTAAATTTTTGGTTTAGACTTTAGAATATACAGAGTCCGCCAAAAAAATATATACACTCTTTGTCAGACCGTATCGGGATATTGATATTGTCAATAAATTTCAATTATGAGTATGTTGTATTATGTTCTTTCGCTCAACAGACGTCGGTACTTTCATCACGATAGTGAGAAAACAAAATTGCTGGAAGACTCTTGACGTTCCAGCAACGAAAATGCATTGTAAAGTGGTTTATGAGGTTTCATAAAACCGTTGAAGTGCAGTGTCAATGGAGGCGGGAGTACGAAACAGAACCCCCAACCCGCCTAACAAACGCATTATTGACAAGTTTGAGGCGTATGGAACGATTTGTGATATTGACAAAGGAAGATCGGAAAGATCGCATACAGCTACACTCCTGTTTCGTCGGCTCTCTTGTTGGAACGGATTATTACTTCTTCACAAAGTCTGCTACGCAATGTGCACGTGAAGTGGGAATTGGCAGTACAAGTGCACGACGAATTCTGAAAGCTGCTAAGTGGAAAGTTTACATCCCACGATTACTGAACGCGATTAATAATGACGATCCTGATCGTCCAATGAAATTTTGCGAATGGTACTTGAAGACGAACAATTTGTGACGAATTTAGTGTGATCTGATGAGGCCACGCACGCTGGAGGACCTTCGCCAGGGGATTACAGCGGCATGTATAGCGATCTCCATTGAAACATTGACCGACGTAGCTGCGGCGACCGCTCGTTTCGTTATAATCTGGCCGCCAACGGCGAACATTTTGAACTTCTAAAGTAACCATGTGCTTAACTGAAGACAGTACTACATTTGTGATCAATATTTAAATGATGTAAAACAAATACATAGTTTTCGTTCCTTAAAGAGTGTAGATATTTTTTGGGATACTCTGTATATTAATTACTTGATAACGTAAAAAAGAAAAGGTATATGAGTGAAAATTGTAGCAAGTAATATGTACTTGAAGATTCAGATACATTTAGCAAAGTTGGAAAACAAGGTATTAGTTAGGGACTTTCTTTTCAAATTGGATAAGAAACTAATTCTCCGGTGGGCGGGCAAAAGGGCTTAAGTCATTACTAGACTTCGGACCCGATAGAGCAGTTCAGTGGGAAATCTGCATAACGGCGTACTGAATATAGTGGTAAAGCGTACAGTGGGTGGAGGTACTGTAAAATGAATGACAACAAATACGCAAAGGAAAACACTCTGGATTTTAAAGTTCTGACCAATAATTTGGTTTTCATACAAACTGTGTCTGAAACTATTACACGGTTAGAGAAGTCAGAGCAAGAGATGCAAGAAGCCCTCCAATTAATTTAGAAAATGATGTAGAGAATTAATGAGATACCAAGTACACTGGTTACTGAACGTGTGAAACAGAAGTGGAAATCAATTTTATGTAAAAATAACGGATATAGAACATTGTGTAAAATAAATAGAAAATTAGTGGACATTCGAGTCACCCGAGAATGAAGGACTGTCTCTTAGAGACTGCAATGATGTTAGGTTTCTTCGTTTTGCTCCTATCACGTCATGCGGCGTGGAACGCAGCTTTTCACAGTACAAACTGTGTTTGGCAGATAACCGAAAAAGATTTACGTTTGAGACACTGAAAATGATTCTTGTAGTACATTGCAATTCGGTACTATAGCTGCACTTCCTAAAGACGACCAATAGGGTAAATGAAGAAATTAAAATTGCTACATATTTATTTCTACCATTAACACTGTGTATAATTAAACACAAATGCTTATAAAAGACAGAAGAATAAATCCTTTTCACATTCTTTTGACATTGTCATTGTGTAATGTATATTTACTTTCAGAATGTACATATGTGTGTGTTTCCCCATACTACCGTAATCTATTCTAAATAGCAACGTTGTTACCACAACACATCTCTACCTTTCACTACCTGCAGCGAGTCAACAACCTATAGTATAAGTACAGTAAACTTATTGTATCGGGTCCAAAGTCTCGAAGCCTGGTCATTACATTTTGTGATACAGGATTTTGATTTTATATTCCTTCATTAAATCCTTTCCTAAAACCAGTGACATTAACAATAAAGAAAATCATGAAATAGCCGAATTTACAGCAGCTGTTGAGTCTTTGAAAATTCCTCCTATAAGTTTTGCATAGAGTGGACTTAAGCCCATTTGCTCGTCCACTAGAGAATTACTTGTCTTCTACACCACTGAATTCAGAATGATTTACTGTATAACCATTGAAATTTGTATTACAGTCTGAACACTGAAATCCTAGGAATATTGAAGTAAACTTTATACAGAAATTCTTCAATCGTACAGACAACTACCCATTCCTCTTAAGACAGAGTATGTTTATACTGGAGTGAATGTAATCGAAAGACATGCGTATAGTTCAATCTGACAGGCGTTCTTTTTGTTTATTTTACGACGCATTATCAACTGCTATGTTTATCTAGCCTCCGAGTGAGATGAAGGTGATAATGCCAGCGAAAAGAATCCAGCGTTCAGCACAAAAAGTTACTCAGCATTTTCTCTTAATGAGTTGAGAGAAAATCATGGAAAAAACTCAATAAGATAACTTCTCCGAACTAGAATTTGAACCCGGGCCCACTAGTTTAACCGTTACTTCGCAGCGGTGGACTGACAGGCGTTTGTAAAATAGATGACGCACTTATGGGGAAAACCATTCGCACAGGATAAATGTAAATACGCCGTTGTTTATGTAAATGTTCCTGAAATGTCGAAATATTTGCTCTTATATCCCTTACACCCTATATATTAATGCATATATCTGTTTATTAGTATTAAGTACTTTTTTCTATTACCCATTTGGTTATTACTTTGTTTCTCACATGTAATTTAAATCTTACAGGCAAGTCATCTTGTGTGAATCTTGAGAGATGCAATATTCTATTTGTAACATCTTCATTTTCTGCTACAACTGTACTTCGTCCATATAAAATATTACTTATTAGTGTATTTTACACATTTATGTTTGTCTGAAGTCTACAATGTTTTATCGACTTAAAGTATGCTTTCACAACGGATTAAATTCTCTTAAGGAATATAACACAAATACAAGACAAGGAAAGAGATTTATGTTCTCAAACTTGTTAGCTTAATGCACTCTGAAATGGCACTAGTTTAAGACAATATCTTGTTCCTTTATCGACCTAACACAGTAAACATGCCCAAGGCTGGATTTCTGTGACCATGACTACAGGCCTCAAGGTAAGACAGCAGAGGATATGCCATTGGCAAACACAAACTTATCCCATAAAATTCAAATAGACTAATAATAAATCACGAATCCTAAATATGATCTTAGAAATAAGTCCTTACTTCATATGTATGTAATATGTGGGATAGTATTCTTCTCTAGTGTTAATATTATATTATACAATTCCATTGCCGCTGTAATTTAAATTTTAGATCCTATTTTATTTTACTTATTTATTTGTATTTTTTTTCTATATTTCTCTTGTATTAATATTGTATTATATAATTTCTGTAACTGTAATTTTAATTCTATTTCCCATTTTATTTTATTTTATTTTATTTTATTTTATTTTATATTCTCTTATACTTACTTACTTACTTACTTAATTACTTACTGGCTTTTAAGGAACCCGGAGGTTCATTGCCGCCCTCACATAAGCCCGCCATTGGTCCCTATCCCGAGCAGAATTAATCCATTCTCTATCATCATATCCCACCTCCCTCAAATCCACTTTAATATTATCTTCCCATCTACGTCTCGGCCTCCCTAAAGGTCTTTTTCCCTCCGGCCTCCCAACTAACACTCTATATGCATTTCTGGATTCGCTCATACGTGCTACATGCCCTGCCCATTTCAAAAGTCTGGATTTAATGTTCCTAATTATGTCAGGTGAAGAATACAATGCGTGCAGTTCTATGTTGTGTAACTTTCTCCATTCTCCTGTAACGTCCTGTTTATATTCTCTTTTAAGCCTATTAATATTATATCTGAACTGCGACCGAACACCAGCGCTGCTCATTCGGTCTCATATTTTGTTAATACTACTGTATCTCCTTGTTTTATATTGTTTGTATTATTTTATTTCTATTTATCTTGTTTGTTTGTAATTATATTCTTTATTCTGTATATTTAAATTTAAATAAATAAATGTATGTATGTATGTATGTATGTATGTATGTATGTATGCATGTATGTATGTATGCAGGTATGCATGTATGTATGTATGTATGTATGTATGTATGTATGTATGTATGTATTCGCACTGCAAATGGGTAAATACCCGGTGGCAGTGGTAACTAAATTACAGTCAATAATGACAATAATAAACACAGTTAATAAAAAATTAATATTGATAATACTAATACATAATAATAATACAGTAATATTAATAAGGAGTATCCTAAATTAAATTAAGCACGTTCACTTAAAATAATATTTAAAGTAAATCGAATTTGTATCTTAACCCTCAGTTCGAACTAAACCCCACGAGTATATGTTCATATATTTACAAATACATTCAGTATTACACTCATTTCGCTGTCAACTCACTCACTGCACTGGAATTACGACACATTTCACTGATACTATCCCGATTTCACCAACACTTCAAAAACATTTCACTGTTCAAATACTTTGCTGTACCATTATAAACTATGTAACTTCACTGACAGAACACACTTCACTGACACAACAGACGTCTTCACTGATGCAACACTTCATATAACAAAACTTCATATCAGTGTGCATAATATACTACCGTCTATTTGAAAATTTCTTAAACATATGTTTAAATTCAGTTTGGTTATTGTATTTGTAAAACCTTTAGTAAGTCTGCAGGTAAAGCATTCCAGTTCCTGATAGTAGCCTACGATTGAGAAAATAAAACTTTCCAGTGTCCGTCCTCTGTCTTCTTTCCCTCAATTTATATGAGTGGTCGTTCCTTGAAGAGTAATTTGGCGGCTGCAACCTATTTTTTATTTCTCTCCAGGCAGGCTTACCTCTGTATGTTTTGAACATTGCGAATAATCGAATTCACCTTCTTCTGTCTGTTTGTGTGTCCCATTTAATGTATGAGAAAATACAAGAAGTAAATGGAACAGGGAGATTAACTGGTCATTTTCCTTTCATTAGGAGAACTTTAGAGCACAATATAAAATAACTCCAAGTAATTGTCTATATTAAATCACACTTACCTAGCGGTGCAGAATCATATTTTTCCAAGTATCACGGATGTCTAAACTCTTTAATAGGCCCTTTTTGATACAAGTAATAAATATAATGGATATTTGAAATAGTATTGCTGTGATTGCAGGATATTACGACTTGTGAATAATGCTAAGAATATGTGATAGCTTTGCTTAGGTTTTGCAGAGTAATATCGTTACTTAATGCGGTGTGTTTTTAGTTACTCCTTTGTTTCTTAATTAACGTACTAATACGTAATTTGCTTTTCACTCTAACGCTTAGCTCGACGGCAGTCCGATTGCTGCCACTGTCAAACGTCGATTCCCGTAACCGGCGATAGCGTTTTGTCTTTTCACACGGACGACTGGAAACTCAAGTCGACGACAATTCCCTTCTGACAGCTGAGCTGCAAACATAGAATCCTTCGATACAGATCTTTAAAGATTTTATTTGTTTGTCCATATGTATTAGTTTTAATATTAATTATAGTTTTAGTGAATAAGTAAATAATTGGATACGTGAATAAATAAGTGGAACAAGTAAATAAATAAATGGATAAATAAGTGAATAAGTGGATAAATCAATAAATACGTGAATAAGTTAATAAATAATTGTATAAGTGAATAAGTCAATAAATAATTGGTTAAGTGAATAAATAATTGGATAAGTGAATAAATAAGTGGATAAGTGAATAAATAAGTAGATAAATCAATAAATAAGTGAATAAGTTAATAAATAATTGTATAAGTTAATAAGTCAATAAATAAGTGAATAAGGAAATAAATAATTGGATAAGTGAATAAATAAGTGGAATAAGTAAATAAATAAATGGATAAATAAGTGAATAAGTGGATAAATCAATAAATAAGTGAATAATTTAGTGAATAAGATATTAAATGATTGTATAAGTGAATAAGTAAATAAATAAGGGGATACGTAAATAAATAAATGGAATAAGTAAATAAATGAATGGATAAATAAGTGAATAAGTGGATAAATGGATAAATAAGTGAATAAGTGGATAAATCAATAAATAAGTGAATAAGTGAATAAATAATTGGATAAGTGAATAAGTCAATAAATAAGTTAATAAGTAACTAATTATTGGATAAGTGAATAAATAAGTGGAATAAGTAAATAAATAAATGAATAAATAAGTGAATAAGTGGATAAATCAATAAGTAAGTGAATAAGTGAATAAATAATTGGATAAGTGAATAAATAAATTTAACTAATTCAGTATTGTTAGCGCACACATGACGTTTGTCATTACAAGGAAGTCAACCAAATGCAGCATTACATAATTACGTGCTCGAATGTTTATTACAACTACTGTATGATCTCAATGGAAACTCTAGACGCTTCTATCTCCCAGTATTAATGTTGCGAAGTTACAAAGCCTCACAAATTCTGTCTGAGGCTGTACCATGGAGTTCAGCTAGTCGTCAGGGTTGTTCTTTGTGTGACGGGCTTATCTCGTGTGACGGGAACATTACGCCTTATCTCCGCGGACATGTGAAAGAGCTGCAAGAATGGTCGTAGTTCGCATCCGGCCTGCGGGCCGGGTGTTGAAAAACTCTCACGCTATGATGCCCCGACACTGGGGATGGGGTTTGATACGGTTTAATGGCTTAGCGATGCCTGTCTGTCCTGACCAAATGCTAGCGACCTCTAACGAACGGAACAGATATTATCGTTGTCACAGGAACTGCTTCGTGCGAAACCATGTAGTTCTACGTACGTACATTCAAGATTACGGAATGGCGATAAATACAGATACAATATGTAACTAATTAATTAATTAGGATGTAAGACAGTTTGATTATTTTACCCACTAGGCTTGTAACTATTTATATTTCTTAGAAGTAGTGCTATATTGGATAGGCTATACACTATTATACCGGGTGTTTCAAAATGAATATCGGGGTTTTAAGGCTTTGTAGTATTTATTACATATAACGTACAATTATAAATAATACACCAAATTTTATTTCATTTTACTTACTTACTTATTTACTGGCTTTTAAGGAACCCGGAGGTTCATTGCCACCCTCTCATAAGCCAGCCATTGGTCCCTATCCTGAGCAAGATTAATCCAGTCCCTACCATCATATCCCACCTCCCTCAAATCCATTTTAATATTATCTTCCCATCTACGTCTCGGCCTCCCCAAAGGTCTTTTCCCCTCTGGCCTCCCAACTAACACTCTATATGCATTTCTGGATTCGCCCATACGTGCAACATGCCCTGCCCATCTCAAACGTCTGGATTTTATGTTCCTAATTATATCAGGTGAAGGATACAATGCTTGCAGCTCTGCGTTGTGTAACTTTCTCCCTTCTCCTGTAACTTCATCCCTCTTAACCCCAAATATTTTCCTAAGAACCTTATTCTCAAAAACCCTCAATCTCTGTTCCTCTCTCAAAGTGAGAGTGCAAGTTTCACAGCCATACAGAACAACCGGTAATATAACTGTTTTATAAATTCTAACTTTCAGATTTTTTGACAGCAGACTAGATGACAAAAGCTTCTCAACCGAATAATAACAGGCATTTGTATTTTATTTTATTTTATACATCTTGATTACACAACTTTTAACATTGTATCACTTCGGAATATGCATGAAAAGATTTTCTTGTGTTAAATTTTAACGTACTTTGTTTACATGTTTCGACCTATTTATGGGTCGTCCTCAGAACTGGTCGTTGTTGGTCTTGGCGCTTCTTGTTGTTTCCTGTGAGAGTGCGTTCGTAGTGTAGAGTCAAAGAGTGTATGGTTTTGAAATTGAGTTGTGTGTTGAGAACATCGTTGGTGTGTGTTTTCGTGTGTCTGTGTGGAGGTATTTTGTAATTTTGTTATGGCTGTGATGTGTTCTTTGTAACGTGTTTGAAATGATCTGCCTGTATGTCCTATGTAGAAGTTGTTGCAGGTGCTACATTTGAGTTTGTATACGCCTGTGTGGTTGTATTTGTTTGTTTATGTTGTTTGTATGTTGAGATGCTTTTATAGAGTGTTATTTGTTCTATATGCGATGTTGTAATTTAATTTCTTGAATGAAGTTGCAATTTTATGTGTGTTTTTGTTTTCGTATGTTAGTGTGATGTATTTTTTGTGTTCTTATGTTTGTGTTGTATTCTTCTGTTTTTTGTGGTTATGTTTTGTCTTACGTATTATGTTGTCTATTATGTTAGGGTTGTATCCGTTTTCTTGTGCTATGTATTTGATTGTGTTTAGTTCTTCGTTGTAATCCTGTTGGTTCATTGGCATGTTGAGTAGTCTCTGTACCATTGTTTGGAATGCAGCTTGTTTCTGTTGTGTGGAGTGGTATTTTATTTATTTTGCTAATAATTGTAACATAAAATTTAATATGTACAGAAAAACTTTAGCTCGCCCCTGAAAGAGTAGAATTCGTGCTCAGGGGTGGATTCCTAAATTGAAATTAACAAGTATGCAATACAATTTGTCTTATGTCTACTATGCAATTAGAATATAGGCCTATACATTTAAATTTACAATTTTTCAATTTTTATAAAATCTATACATAACTTTTTTAATTTAATACTAGAACTATTAGAATTCACAAGATTAGTATATTTAAATATAAATTTGTTTTAGATTCTTGGACCTAAATTACTACTATGATTAAATACTATAACAGTGTTGCATTTTGGTTCAAACAATCTTAAAGAATTCATACCTTTTGTTTCATAACTATGAGAATACAATTCATAATTGTTTCGATTTTTATGTATGAATTTTATTAATAGAATATAATAAATTTGTCGTATGTTAAGTACATTAAAGTCTAAAAGCAATTTTTGAGATGGAAAATCAATAGGTTTATGAAAACATATTTTAATTATTTTCTTCTGTAGTAAATAAAGTGTATTAAAATTGGATTTAAATGAGCTACTCCATCCTATAATTCCACACATAATTACCGATTGAAATAAAGTTAAATAATTGTACGTAATAAACTTTTTGACAAGTAATTACTCAATAAAAGAAAATAATATAATATTTTACGTAATTTATTGCAAAGCTAATTAATGTGTTGGTTCTATTTCAAATGATTGTCGAAAATTATGCCTAAATACTTAACTTCAGAGGACTCCTTAATAATCGGACATGAAATAGCAACTCGAACAATTTTGCTGTAAGTGCTCAATGTGAGCACCATTCACAACACGGCAGACATCGAGTCGAGTTCTTCCCTAAACTTGATCAGTGTGCCTGGAGTAATTATTGTTGCAACAACTGTTTCAATCCTCTGTCTTAAGTGTGGTAGGTCAGCTGGTAGCGGAGGTACATACACACGATCCTTTATGAATTCCCAAAAGTAAAAATCGTATGGCGTAAGATATGGTGAACGTGGAGGCCATGCAAAATAAGCTTTGTTATTCGGCCCATTTCGGTCAATTCAGCGGTCGGACACAACGTCGTTTAACCAATCACGTACTTCCAAATGCGTGTCCTTAAAATTCTCCACACAGACGTCGCTGGAATTGCTAATTCACCACTAGACTTCGGTACAGATTTCTTGGGGCTACGCGTGAAAGACTCTCTAACTCGTTTAACGGCAGATAGAGGAAACAGTGCATGCGCGTACAAAACTGTCTGAGTTGCTCTTTCATTTCATGTATTGTTTATAATTGTACGTTAAATGTAATAAACACTACAAAGCCTTAAAACCCCGATATTCACTTTGAAAAACCCGGTACCTGTTTCTTCAAAATAGTGCTATATTGGATAGGTTATACCATATTTACTCGAAAAGAAAACCCTCTCATTTTACCAGATTTTGTCTTTAAATTTGGGAGGGTCTTACATTCGTATCGGGTCTTAAAATAGAGAATATGGACACATGAAAATGCAATTTGAGGACTGAGATTTTAGCTAAGTAAAGATTATTGTATTGTACTAACACAGACTAAATCTGAAGATATTTAGATATTTAAACTTACACAACTGATGTACCAGTGTCCAATCATGTTTCACTGAGTACTAATGACTCGAAGAACGCACTCCATTTTCCTCCGAAAATTCAATAATATCTAACTTAAATGAAACCTTATAACTAGAGCTAGGAAGTTGGTACCAAAACTGTTCAATTGTGTGAGCTTGGACTATATCTCTATCGAGTGAAAAGTAATAGGGCGTCTCTCAATGTCAGTGAAGAAGAACGACTAACATGTACAGCCAGGTGGCAACCAACATGTGCTCCAAGATGTTGAAGTGGGAGTGTTGAAAAAAAAATGTAGAGGCCTAATAAAAAGAGGCTTTTGTCATCCAGTCTGCTGTCAAAAAATCTGAAAGTTAGAATTTATAAAACAGTTATATTACCGGTTGTTCTTAATGGTTGTGAAACTTGGTCTCTCACTTTTACAGAGGAACATAGGTTAAGGGTGTTTGAGAATAGGGTGCTTAGGAAAATATTTGGGGCGAAGAGGGATGAGGGTACCGGAGAATGGAGAAAGTTGCACAACACAGAACTGCACGCATTGTATTATTCACCTGACATAATTAGGAATATTAAATATTAGGACATTTGAGATGGGCAGGGTATGTAGCACATATGGGCGAATCCAGAAATGCATAGAGAGTGTTAGTTGGGAGGCCGAAGGGAAAAAGACCTTTAGGGAGGCCGAGACGTAGATGGGAAGATTAGTACATTATTGTAATAACTGGCTGCTTCATATACATTATATACATAATTCAAGCCGGATTATATTAGGCTATGTGATTTATTAATTTTTTATTTGACTATATATTTGCAATTCTGGAAATATTTTGTCTTGCAGGAAATATTTATTTTGAAACCAATAATGTGTTTACGTTTCCTGTTAATAAAGTTCTCTTTGCAGACGAATTTACGTATTTGAATATACAGGGACATCATTTTATTTTGATTAACATTTCTAATATTAACCTGGCTATACATTTGGATCAATGGTAAAGAACCGTAAACACCGTTTGCTACCCTCTTCCACGACCGGAATTAGATGATACTGGCATAATATACAAACAAATCACTCTACTAGGTATAGGAGGGAAGAAAAGTATTTCATCCATTTACGTAAACTAGGAAATATCGCGATTTTGAGTTTGATAATTTTCATTATGTTTTTGTTTAATAAAAATACAGTACAGTATTAACAATGAGTGTTTTTACTCACGAACTGAGCTGTCCATGCGGATATTTAAACACATTTTTGAAAATGGTGGCCATTCATTTCGATACAGGCTTCACCTCTTTTGTGCATATTATCGCAATATAGACTATTACACCTAATTCCAATTGCTATTTTCGTCCTTCGTACCAGTAACTCATGTTGAAATAATTCTGTACCTACTCTATAAAAGAGTACCTTACGTACTGTAAATTGAATCTTCACTTCTCCCCGATCCGAAAAGATAAAATTACTCAGACATGCTATCTACTGTCCGTCCAAGTGGTTATGTCGCAGGGTCGTAGAAAGGGGGAAAATCACGTGACAGTTAATTACTTAACGAGGCCCTTTTATTTAAGTTATTTTAAACAGTTGTATAATATTACGTAGAAGTCCAATTCCTAACAGAAATTAATGTTTTCAGAAAAGAGTTAAGACAGCCCAGCCACTAGTCTTTATAGAGAGGCGAATAGAAGCAGGTGTGGGAAATCGGAATGCGACGTAGGCAAATGGACGACAGTACAAACCGATTATTTAGTCCTGACAGCTCAACAGCTCAACGACGCAAAAGAGTTGAAGTAATCGGAGAAGTTTGGAGAGTTCCGGAGTAGAGACAAGGGCGAGCGGTCGGTAAAGGCAAGCGAGTGAATAAATCAAACACCCCTTGGCGTAACTAAATGGACTCGCCTGTCCCACGCGCACATCTCCGGCGACTATCAGGATTAAATAATCGTACTGTACCTGTGCGAAAATGATTCAATATTGAAAGCTTTGTCGTCACTGGAAAACGCGAACATATTTTTGGAACGTACTGTTTACTTAGACCGTAAGACTACTATGACTATATGCGGCCTTGGTTCTGTGTGGAGGACGGTTGAACTTCATTAGTAGAAGGGGTGGGAATGAGGTACATTAAAAAACTCAGGTACAATAAATATTGAAGTAAAAATAAAATGATGTCCCTGTACAATTGAGCCATCACCTATCCCTCAGAACTTCCATTTCAATAAAAGTTTATTTTAATGTCTTAACATAGCGAACATCAATACTACTGCGGCTAAATAGCGTCACAATGATATCTGAAATTGTGAACTTTGGATTAGTACATAGACGAAACGTAGATGGAAGAATAATATTAAAATGGATTTTAGGGAGGTAGGATATGATGCTAGGGACGGGCTTAATCTTGCTCACAATGGGGACTAATGGCGGGCTTATGTGAGGGCGGCAATGAACCTCCGAGTTCTCTAAGTAAGTGAAAGATCTTAAAATAAGTTATTGCGAAAAAAATAAGGAGGGTATGTGAGAACGTTGCTATAAGTCTGACTGGCCAGTGCAGCGGTCTGGAATCGAACCGATAAAGTTGGCGCTGGTGAACATCACAATGTTCCTGCGTCGTCGTAACTCGCAGATTTTTAGTGACCTAGTAAAAGATAAAACTAATTTTGCACTTACATTCTTCAAATCGGATGTCGTTAGCGGTCCTCTGGGTACAGGCATTACATCATAAAGTCATTCAACTTCACTTTTGAAGTCAATATAGAGTGAACTTAAACTAGGCAATAACAATAGACATGACGAGAGTAGAAATTAGAAGAAATGTGAAAAGTTACTCCCGATGACTATCTTGTAACCAGTGATCCTTTTCGTTATTTTCAGCATGTTGTAGGTATTAGCTATGGTACAATCATTAATACAATATGATATAATAAATTGGGGCGGAGTAGCATCATCTGTACTTGATCCATTAATTTTATTACACAGAAGATTAATAAAAATTTGTCTGACAAAAAAATGGATAACCAACAAATTTAATTTATACAGATTTTAATGTATTGCCTATTCAAGAAATTTGTAAATATAGTTTAGTGACTTACTACCACAGAAATAAAATAAAACATAAATCTAATCGACATGAATATCATACTCGAAAACAAAAGTCTACTTTCCCATTAATTAAGCCTAAATGTCATGCAAGTGCAGCTCTTAAACATGGTGCTAGTTTCGGCCCAAGACTTTATAATAAAATTACAAACCATTCTCCAAATTCAAAATATTTTAAAATTGAAGCTTTTAAAAAAGAAATTTGTAAAATTATCCATGATATATAATATTAAGAAATGTATTTTTTTTACCTTTTATATTTGTCGAATATATTCAGGTTTTTATTGAATATCACTGGTTTCTATCGGATTGTCAGTTTATATTAAATGTATATTTTTATCTCCTTTTCTCTTTCTTCTTTATTCTTGCTCTTGTGTTATATTTATTGGTTTGAATTAAGTTACTGTATTTAGTAAACTTTCCTTGTAAATTTTATGTTATATTATTGGCTAAGACCACACCGTACACGAGCATGGCTATTACGGTAGTGGCTAGAAACATTTTTGTTTTATAAATTTAATTTGTACTCACTAACTAGCTAGTTAAATAAATAAATAAAATAAATAAATTATGAAGATAACCGGCCAAAAGACATTTTAGAGAGAGTGAGGTGAAATGTTGAAGTATTAGAATGGCAGATATTCATTTCGTATTCCTTTTAAATACAAAAAATTGTCACTGCAAATATTTCATGCGGCACACTTACTATCTGTACCTATTTTCATTTCGAGAAATAACGTCGGAAAAAGGAGCTCGGTACACAAACAAGTACACTGGACTCTTCTAAGTTCGACTGAACAGAATTGAAAGTTGAGTCCAATAAGGGTAGTGGGTGTGTCAGGTAAAATGAATACAAATTCTTATTGGTTATCCATCAACGAATACAGTACTGTACTTGCATTTCCTGCCCGTCCCGAGACGTGTATGCGCTTCTAGTACCACAGTGGGTTTCGACAGATCCGTCTCGTAAACGGCACAATGCAGTCTGCCTCCTGTAGAAGAAACAATAAATATTGCACGTTAAAGAAATAATTAAATATCCTAAAACGTGTTGAAGGCGGAGAGTCTCTGTCTCAAATAGAAAAAGAAGAGTTTTTTAATTTAAAACCAGCAATTAAATATGGATGTCCTAATCAATACAATATTAAGTATGTTTTCCTTTAACGAAAGTATCACTACAAGACACAGCACCAATTCCCATTCAAATGGCAAACTCATTTCTTACTGCCCGTATAGGAGCGTGACTAATTCTCCTACGTAAGCAGTCGAACTATAGGATGTCGAACTTGTTTTCTGTCGAACTTAAGAGCTTCCAATGTAGTTAAATAGCGGAATATCAATGCGAAGATAGAAAAACAGAATATGCAGAGGTGTGTTATCAATTACAGGCCTACCGGTAGATATTTATTAGTTAAACATGGGAATCATTCGATGTATTCTAAACAAAAAGAGGAACATTTCTCTTAATTGAAAAATTATTGAAACAATATTATTTATTTTGAACGTAACAGGGAACAATGTGATTAGGACAGTTACATCCATTATAAGAACAATTGGATGTATGAATCTTTAAACACAATAGCAAATCAGGAGATTTCATACCAACAGACGTTAACGAAAATGGTACAACCGCAGTTTTAGAATGATTTAAGACAAAAGGAAAAGGATGCGCAAAATTATGGGCGTATCTCTGAGGGAGAAAATACCAAATGCGACACTGTACCAACTGGCAGATACACAGGACATCATACATGCAGCCATTACATTCAAATGGAAATGGGGCGGACACGTGGCCAGGCTACCAGGCGACAGTTGGGCATACTGAGCTACTATGTGGGACCACCGCATAGAAAGGAGACTTCAGGGCAGACCTCGGCGCAGATGGGCAGACTTCTTCAAAGAACAGGCAGGTCAACAATGGTCCAGAGAGGCAAGAGATAGAAGAAAGTGGAAAGTACTCGAGAGACATTTGTGCATAGACAGGAAGTTGTGAAAGGCTGTGAGAGAATCATTGTTAAAGAAATTCAAGTTCTTAGACTTAAATATCACGTCTAACGTGAACTAGCTCATCACGTTAGGCAAATAGAGCTTTCTCTTATTTAAGGAGGCCTTTGCCCTTCATGGGACACAATAGGTTATCTTTATCTTTATCTTATCTTATATGTTGGGATCAAACCAATTTTTAATCAATGAAACCAATTATTAAAAACAAGGTTTCCATTTTTAATGGCTTTTTTCGTTATTTTAACCAATTCATAGCCTTACACTCCCAAAAAATATACTATAAATTCTCGGTTTGGCTATGACGTCACTGTAGGAGTCACGTCGCTTGCTGCGCCATATCTCGGTGTAGAACGAGCTACTATAGTAGTTCCATTTTGTTCCGATCAGGATTTGCAATTAGGTCCACCTATGTGCTGTACGTTTGAATGGCAGGGTTCAGAGGCAGAGCGTTCGTTTCGCATAAAGCCAGGCGTTGTGTTGACTTTCAGATAGCCGAGGTAAAACTATCGGCGTGAGTTGGAATATCTGAATACGACCATTCTCGGATATCGATGTTCGATTGCCTGTCTCCACACGAGCAAGAGTTCTCATTCAGGTCCCATTCAGCGCCGGTCTACATCGTGTTTTAATTTGTAATCCTGAAAACACAACTGTGTAGTTTAGTTTTTCTTCGTATTTCTCTTATTTTCTCCTAGTTTGAATAAGAAAATGCTCGACTTCAACGTGCATATACCTAAAGAAAGGTAATACATCACGCTATTATGCATTTTTCCATTTGATAGCAGTAAATATAATCTAATTTTCATTTAAAATTCAGTCTAAATGACATATCATAGTTTAAAATCAATAACACAAAAGTAAATGATCATTGTACAGGGACTTCATTCTATTTTTACTAACATTTCTAATATTAACCTGGCTATACCTTTGGCTTAAAGATTGTGAACCGGAAACACCCCTTCCACTGGAGTTCAGTGATACTGGCGTAAGATACAAACAAATCACTTTATTAGGTATAGGAGGGATGAAAAGTAGTTCATCCTATAATTTTCATTAGGTTTTTCTTTAATCAAAATACAGTAAAATATTAAGAATAAGTGCTTTTACTCTCGAACTGAGCTGTCCGTTCGGAAGTATTCATTATGCAGCGCATATTATACTATCTATAGCACATTAGCGTACAATATAGAGATTGAAGTTAAATTGAAAAATAATCATAATATGGATATTTAAACACATATTTGAAAATGATGGCCGTTCATTTCTATACAGGTTTCAATTCTTTTTTGCATATTATCGCACTATAGACTATTACACCTAATTCCAATTGCTATTTTCGTCCTTCGTACCAATAACTCATGTTGAAATAATTCTGTACCTACTCTATAAAAGAGTACCTTACGTACTGTAAATTGAATCTTCACTTCTCCCCGATCCGAAAAGATAAAATTACTCAGACATGCTATCTACTGTCCGTCCAAGTGGTTATGTCGCAGGGTCGTAGAAAGGGGGAAAATCACGTGACAGTTAATTACTTAACGAGGCCTTTTTATTTAAGTTATTTTAAACGGTTGTATAATATTACGTAGACGTCATATTCCTAATAGAAATTAATGTTTATAGAAAAGAGCTAAGACAGCCCAGCCACAAAGGGACGGACAGAAGTGGGTGAGAGAAACCGGGATGCGACATAGGCAAACGGACGACAGTACCCGTGCGAGAATATGATTCAATATTGAAAGCGAACATATTTCTGGAACGTACTATACTCACCAACTCAGTACTGTTTGTGTTTACTAAGACCGTAAGGCGACTTTGACTGTATACGCTTAATTCTGTGTAGAGATCGGTTGCAAGTTCACTAGTAGAGGGGGTAGGAGTGAAGTACATTCAAAAACTCAGGTACAATAAAAATTGAAGTAAAAATAAAATGATGTCCCTGTATATTATAATATTGAAATGCAAACGTTTTCGCTCTTAGGCATCATCAGGCATTTGACTCACAATACTTATACAAATTTACTATGTGAAATACGTACCAGGTAATCGATGTTTACAATCTTGTGTATAGTAATGAACAACGATTTGCATTGTTAACACTATGGTAAGTAACAATCTGAAAATTTAAATGAATACAGATATTAAAATTATATGTCTCTTAAGTCCTTCGTCTCGGAGGGTTTCAAAGGCACTGGGTTCATTTATGTCGGACTCAAAATCTTCAGCTGCTACAATTCCATCCCCGTCTTCCAAATGTCGAAGGAAACAAATGATGCGATTATGAAGTTCAAGCTGAAAATACCCCTGATGTAGTGTATTGCAGTTGTTTATACTTTTTCATCATGATTGCATGAGGACGATTTAAGTGTGTACCCATTTTACCATTGAGGATGTCACCTGAAACCAGTTTATTCTGAACTGCTGTTAATGGTTTCTCTGAAATTTACAATAGACTCAATAGAAAGTTTCGACATACGTCAATTTTTTACCCCCATTATAGAAAAGACTATATTTCCACACATTATCCGTATTCTTGAATGACTGAAGCTTCTTAGTTTTTAGGTTCACTCTTTCAAGGCAAGAAGTAATCAAATAATAATTCTAATTTCGAACCCATGCCCCAAAAGCGTTTAAAAATAAAGAGTTGATCTTTCTTTGAAATTTCATCTGTACACATTTTCCCTTATCGTCTTCTTACCGGTATAAATGACTTCTTTTCAATTTCCTTGCCGGTACAAGTTATGTATGACTTGTCACTGTTTCTATTTATTTTCCTTTCTTCGGTTTTCCATTTAATTTTGTTCACAAGCTTCTTTCTTCTCATATTTTCGGTCATGATTCACTACTGCATCTGACAACCTGAAGTAGACCTAAACATCGAATATTAGCCTACTACTGGGTGTTCATTTCAAAGTGTGTCATGACGTCACTGTTGATGATTCAGCGATTTGAAGCGAGTTTCAGCTTTTGTGTCAGAGAAGTTGCCTATTAATCAAGGCGTTCAATCTGAACTTGAGAACGTGTACGGTATAACTTGAACGTCGTAGCAACAGATGGCGGTCTGTACGGTCTGTGTGCTACCATAACCTCTTTCGAACTGTGTTTTGCGCGGGCAAGTCGTACATCGGTTGCGTACGGCAACATTCCACAATACAAATCAGATGCTCCGTGTCCATGTTGACCGTCGAAGTTAATGTCAACAAGTACGTAAGTAATCGTCTTAACCCTCTCCACATATCCCGACAGTAAGAAAAAATTCACCTCAGTACATGTTTCGAAACAGTTCACATTCCTGCCACTACCGGCGTTACCGTACGTATCGGTAAGTACTCTTCTGAATGAACGCCGTACTTACTAGGCAACTTCTCTGGCACATAAGTAATACACCTCTGCGGAAGTGTAGGAGGATTGAATTGTCTAGGGTCATCGACTAGCCACATGACGGCATACAGCGAGCCATGACATACTTTGAACTGAACACCCAGTACAGTATGGCTTGCACAGGATGTGACTGCCGCTGTATTAGGTGCGTTTACTTGTTCAACGTAAACATATAATATTGTGCCCTGTGTTACGTATTGAAGCTAGACTTACGGAAATTTACTACAGTGTACTATACGCATTTAACTATATAATCCCTTGATCGTCGGAAAACGGAGGTATAAGGGTATACGTCGTTATTCGGGTAAAGTCCTTAATTGATCTTCCTTGTCTTTTATCCGTAATCCAACTCTCAAAATATAAAACAGAATACTTTAGCATCGCGCACCTCCCATACTCGAGTATATGGTTCTTGATATGCAGCTTTTGAAGCAGGCTGTGGGCCCCCCGCCGACCCTTTATGCGAGGCTGTTGTAGTCATGCTGTCTGGAAATTGCGTTCTGCTGTTGATATGTTAAGAACAGCGGCGGCCAGGCCTGAAAGCGGTTCATCTGCTGGTGACGAGAGCAAAAGGGAGCCTGTCGGTGGCATAGGCCGAAGGAATGGCGCATATGCTGCCTAATCCGGAGATATTACCACGAACTGACCTCCAGGCACAATGCTAGATTGCTCTAGGCGATTCCGTGCTAAACACTTCTTTTGTACTTCAGTTGTTCTATTGTTCTGCCATTTATTATTCTGTAAATTATTACATTAAACACAATTTCTCGAAATTTTGAAATGATATTCTGTGCTTCAGTTAAAATGTTAAGTTTTTTTTTAAATTTCATTTGCATTTCTTTATTTCTCTAAGTTAGTATTTTGAAAGCTTATCATCAGCAGGAATCTTTTTATAGACTGCCTATCAAAAGTCTGCATCGGACGTTTCCGCTCGAGCGCCAAGTAGTTCATAGCATAATCCGATATGCAGCGCACATGCATGATGGGTAAAATTGTCACGAGCGATAAATCCTCTAACGGTATAAGCCGAGCGTTAGACATTCGTTCTTGTTACAATGATGAACTGTGTAGTAACATCATAGATGTTTATCATTTCAAAACTTTGCAGTGTTTAACTAACTTCTCCATAACACAACTACAAAACTTGCTTTAAAATGCAATATAGGTAGTAAACGGTTTTTTTTCTCCACACAGGAGTGATTTTGTTTTTGCCACATCTGATAGATGTTATTGGATGTAAGTGTAATTATTATAAATGGAGAACACAATCACGATAATGCAAGAACTGTATCAAGTTTTCTAGTAATAATAATAATAATAATAATAATAATAATAATCTCCAATAATTAGTGTATCAATCTTTGAGTCTGTAACAGTTGTGCAGCATGATTATTCGTTTTATTACAATTTTCTGTGACGTTATCTCTGTAATAATATTGTTATTAATATACTGCTATATCAAAATATTTTGTAAAACGTTTCTACATTGTCGCAGTATATAGGCGAAACACTGTGTATGGACCTATCATATTAAGTGGTAAATCAAATATTGAATAATTATTAATTAGCAATAATAACTGTATATTGAAGTTTTTCATACTATTTTATTTATAACTTCATGTTCCTGTTTTGGTACGTTCCATTGACTGTTCCATTAAACGTTTGTCATAAACGCAGAAAATAAAGTTTTATTTTTACCGGGTGAACAAAACTTATGCGTATCTTATCTGTCGCCTCCCATACAAGATAAGACATGTCGGTGACATGACTTTGTACTATGCTTCTATTTATTACGAGCGTATCACGACCGATCGTATCTCACTCGAGGGTGCGACACTCGACCGAGTTCAAGCGAGCGATTTAACTCCAATGCAGCACTCTCTGCTGCCTATAGTATGTTTTTATACAGAAGGAATCTTCCCGCCAAGAGTTTTAAACCGGTCGCATCAGCAGGCCAATGAAATTTATTGGTTGCAGACAGTAGGAGGAAAGACACAAGCATTCTCTAAATGTCATTGGCTTGCTAATTCGACTGGTTTAAAACTCTTGGCGGGACGATTAATTCTGCATAAAAACAGATTATAATGCATTAGCTTTCAGACAACATTGATCATTCCAAAGCATTTAAGATTTAAAATATCCTGATTTTGTTTGTGATTTTGTTATTAGTCTTCAGTTACTATTGCTTATTATCATAATCATTTGCTTCGATTTTGAAACCGTCCCTCTCACTAAGTAACATCATCTTCATATCCCTTTCAAGAATGACCCACATAATACATACTTATTCTTCGCGGTTATGTAAAGCCAGACATCTAAGAAACTTCATCTCTGCTGTTTCAATGCCACTTTCTTCATTCTTGTCCAGTGCCCAAGTCCCTGCTTTATAAACCAGAGCTGGCACTACCATAATTCTGTAAGACTTCAAGAGAGTAGCTCTCCTGGTCTTATTCGTAAGGATAGACTACGCCTAATAGTACAGTAAATATATAGGCCAGCCATGTCATTTGATGCCCATAGGAGCAAGCGCGCGCTTTAGAGCTCAGGAGAGCCTGATCGCTTCACAGCGGAAAGGAAAGAGACAGACGAAAGAGGTAGTATATGCAGCTGGGTCGAGCTATATTCAGGGATGGCCAGCATTGATTCAATAGATAAAGGGAAGGAAACTTATTACAACTGTATCCGTGTTAATTTTTAGCTTTGTTTGAGAAGTATAAGTGCATTATAAGAATGTGTGCATTAATTTTAATGCTCATTTTTCAGAAGTTTGTTTTCTTTTTATTCGAAGGATATATTTTCTCGATTTTTTTCATAGAAAAGCGAAATTTTCAGATATAGACCTATTTATTTAGTAACCTTACAGGTACTGAAACAATGTTTTCGTAAATGTAATATACTGTAAATACGTATTATTGATGATAGTGTATTACGAATTTTGAAAATATTTGTAAGGAAATGAATTAATAAAGGAACTACTGTTACATCATAAGCAAAAGATACGTGCCCATGTGTTGTAAAAATGTCAGCTCTGTATCTTCAGCAGGTTAGGAGAAAATAATTTAATATTCTGATGATAGGAAGTTGCTCACCAATATCACCTTAAAAGCAGAATGCGATAGGAGTTTTGTTATGCAATATTAGTTACACATAAACCGTATTCATAGCTAATTTTGATCTGTACTATAATATTGTTTTGATTAGTTCATTGATTACTTTTATAAGGCTAAAGATACCATCAATATCAATTCCAACTTATCATGTCATACTCAATGGATATCACTTTCTTTATGAATGATATGTTTCACCAGTAGCCTATAGTTGTACTGCTAAGAAATTTATGTGAATATTCCTTCTTAACTTTTTATTATGTTATTAACGTTTAAAACACAACTGCAATATTAAGGAATTGGTGTTAGTAACCTACTTTTGTTTTACAGACAACATAGATAATATCAAACAGAAAGAAGCCATATACAAATAAAGACATAAAATTTCACGTTCCGTTTGAAGTTTGTGCACCACCGTTTTCTTAATGCAACAGGCTGCTTATTTCTCCTTTCATACTTAGCGTTTGATGCCCGCGCACGACGTCAAGGTCAGAAAAATGCGCTTGCTTTGACATCACTGATATAGGCCTATGTTGAGATGTGTATATATCTTGATTTGTATATCACAAACAGAATCTTACGAAATATCATATTATAAATAATACTTATGATTATCCTGTGGGATGATTTCATATTTTCCACTATTTTTCAGCCCTCAGTGACCCAAACAATTGATCTTCCATGTTTTTAACCGTAAGTTACAGAAAATGGGGATGAAAATGCAAAGCAGAGGGCGAGCAGAGAATCTGTTTCCACAGTCTAGTATATGCAGTCATGAAGCTCAATACGTAGTAAATATGCAAACATTAGATAGTTGCTCACCACTAGGATCGCTAATATCATCTCATTACAGACAATGCGAAATAGTACTTGCTCAGTCTACTGTTTCTAGCACCCTCAAATCTCAAGCTTTGTGAGTGTATATAGTAGACTGTGGTGTTACGCTCCTTGTAGTGAATATCAGAGCGAGGCTTGGATGGGCATTTTGGGCGAAGGCAGGCGGCGGCATATAAGGGTGGACGTGGCATGTTGGGCGCTTCAACCGCAGGTGACGTCATTACAAGACGAAAACTAGACGGCTCTGTTTAATTAAGATCACGGCAAGTGGTGTGTGGCTAGGCAGTTGGGAACTCGATCACTGTCTCCCACCATACTCTCTGATCTGGTCTCTGACTCACTCACTCACTGACTGACTCATTGACTCACTCACTCACTGATAGTGTCGCTGAGTATAACAAATTGACTGGATTAGCTTCCTAACTGGCCCAATGTTTAGCACTGTCTGTTGACAGATAATTTCCGATATTACTGATCGGAAGTCACTAATGACGTCGTGATTATTTTTTACAGAACTTTTAAAAACACTCTAAACTATGAATATTGCATGTCGCCATTATCACGGCTAAAGATAAACTCTACAGCCCTGCATTAAATAAATAAAAAAATAAATAATTTTAAAAACAGAAGAACCGACTGGCTGACTAGTAAATGAGTATATTGTGTATTTTAGAGTTTCTCGTATCCACTAAACCGGGGGTTCTCAACCTTTCGAAGATTGTAAGCAGGGCCTACATTGTAATGCTAAATGAGCGAGCACCTTGAAATAGAATAGGTTCAATAGATCTATATGAGTACTTAAATCATCATCATCATCATCATCATCATTATCATCATCTTCAAACAAGTATTAGGCCTCTCAAATGGCCTGTTACGTCTCCTCACAATTGATCTCGCCATCTCTTTCTAGGTCTTCCCAGTGATCTTCTTCCTCTAGGCATATACTGTAGAGCAGCTTTGTTATGCGTGTTTCAGGCATTCGGTCTACATGTTGTATCCAGTTAGTTCTATAAATTGTTAATCGTCTCGATTAAACTTTCCATTTTTAGCTCATTTCTTATATCTTCATTTCTCTTATTATCTATCAAGGTGTAACCTGCCACATATCTTAAGAACTTCATTTCGCTGGCTACAATTCTGCGTTCTTGATCTTTTCTTAATGTCCAACTCTCACTGCCATAAAGGAATGCTGGTAGAACCATAATTTTGTAAAATTTTAATAAAGTTTCTTTCCTCACTGTTCTGCCCAATGTTCGTCGTATAGTTCCGCAAAAATGATTAAAAACATTGATTTTAGTTTCAATCTCTGAGTTTGCCTTATAAGTCACATTGCAGCCTAAATATTTAAATGTATTTACTTGTTGTACAATTATATTATTTAATTCAATTTTCACTCGCAATGGTTGTGATCCTACAAATGCCATAGTTTTTGTTTTTTCTGCTGAGATTTTCATATTAAAATCAATGGCTAATTTATTCAATCTGAAAATTGCTTTCTGTAGTTCATTTTCACTGCCACTAATTATCACTTGATTGTCTGCATAAAATAATGTTGTAAAATTTAGCTTATTAATGGTAAAATGTTCAATCTTCGTCATCCATATTTGTATGACTTCGTCCATGTATATTTAAACATAGTCGGTGAGAGGGGACACCCTTGTCGCACTCCCTGATTTATTTCTACCATTTCGCTTGTACCGTTCGGTATTTTAATCATTATTTTATTGTTTTTGTAAAGGCTCTGTATAGCAATAATTTGTTGAGATGGAATTCCACGATTCGAGTACTTAAATAAAATAAATAAACACACAAATTTTTCAAATACTTACCAGGAAAACGAAATTCTTGAACTAGAAGGTTATTCAGAATGTTCAAGGAGAGAAGTCGCTTGTAGCTACACGTAAACAGTCCTGCAGATGTGAATTAGTAATTCGTGTTATTTCTTTTTTCTTGAGATGTTTCATAAGTGAGAAAGTTTTTTCACATAGATACGTTGTCACGAACATGGCCAGACATTTGATAGAAACACTCCGCAGTATTTGGAGTCTTTTCGTGCCTTCTACTTCCCACAGGTTATGAATTCCTCCTTTTAAAACAAAGATTTCAGCGCTAGGGAGTACTGGAGTATCAAATGAATAATTAAAAGAGTACCACGGTGCTCGCGAGCACTATGTTGACAACGCGTGCACTAAAAAAACGTGAATTGTACAATATTTTCGAACGATCTACTTTTATCACATTTTTGCACTGAAAATAATATGAATTTCAGAATAATAGCCCTTTTTGAAATGCAAAATATAAAAGATTCTTGAAATTTATATGTGAACTTTGGTTTTATTTCTAAGGTTATATACTTACTATATTGTTTAGGTATAATTAATGCCATTACTTTTTGGAGATTGACATTATATGATAAATCAGTTACATAAACTGAATAGTATGGGGAAAAAATAGTTTATAGATAACAGTGATGTGATATTCTTGAGTATCCTGACATCGAAGAAACGTGGAAGACTGGTTGTGTTTCACTGGTTCCAGAAAAATAAAAAGGAGTTACGAAGAACTATATATATTAATCAACCGAGGCGAGTGGAGACGCGGGTGTAATGTGAACTATCGCGATGACGCAATACGAATGCAGAAGTATAAGTGGCGCTCCGGGCTGCAGGACTTCACTGGCCTTGGTCGAGTAATAACACAGTCTACTATATACAGTCACGAAGCTTGAGTTTTGAGGGTGCTAGAAACAATATACTGTGACGGTACTATTTTGCATTGCCTGTAATGAGGCGATATTAGCGATCCTAGTGGTGAGCAACTATCTAATGTTTGCATATTTACTACGTATTGAGCTTCGCGACTGTATATACTAGACTGTTGTAATGATATATTCGTGAAATCGTTAAATTAAAATAAAGTGACATTCTTCTTCTTATATTCGAGTATTTAGGCTATTGTCTGTTACGCTTCAGTAGGTACCAGCACTACTAAAGGTCTCACTTTCATATGGGCTAGAAAAAAACCCTTTCTGCGAGACCACATTTCACTAGTTCCTCAGTAAGAATAAATGCGAAATGTTTGGTTACTTACTTTGTTGGAAGAAATGTAACATTGAAGTCCGCAGAAAATGTACGAACAGGATATTCAGTGCTAGAAACCATGATTAATTTAAATCATGGTATTAATATTGCTAGAGTTTTCATAATTTGTGTCCTTTTAAAAACGAAAAATGTAAGGAATCGTTCTAAAAATATATACTTACAAGAGAAGTCATAGATAACCAAAGAACAGAATCGCCAACACGAATTTGTAAATCAACGTCCCATTTCCAAAGAGATTGCAGCACCATAAACTTTAAGCGAAAAGACAGAAATCTTGCACCAGACAACTTCAATAGTTGCATAATCAATTCAATAACAAACTTAGTACGATAACTATGTTGAAAGAAATAACTTTTATAATGGAATGATTAAACTGACTAATAGCTGAAAATCAAACCTGATTGTCTAACAAATTACAGTAGGGTGATGAAAACCACTTCATTAACACTCTGAGAGATTCCCGATGACTGAGGATGATGACTGACGGTATAACAAATCAGTACCTTTGGTAGATTAGTTGGCAGAGTTAGTTACGACAACCTCGGAGCCACGTTGATCTCTGTGGTGTCGGAGTTATATTTCATGGTACATAAAGCAGAGGTTATGATGGTTTTCCTCTGACATCCCCACTTTTTCCTCTTCATTCCACAAACTCTTCACAATTCCCCTTTCATTATCATATCCGTTTAGAAAAATTGGGTTCCTCCTATGTTTGCGTGACGTCAGAGCCGTCCGCCGCAGTAGATGTTCTTTGCAATTTATCCAGAGATTTGTAGATGGCAGTTGTGGTGAGTTCTAGACAACTCATATTGCTGTTTGAGAAGCATCAAAACTCTCGCATTTTTATGTGCGCCTGAAGGGGATATGAGAACCAATGAGGAAAGAATTCAGTTGAATAACCGACTGACAGGACTAACCAGTGACTGACTGACCTTGTAAGAGACAGATTGAATAACTTGCTGATTGGACTTCGTAGACTGACGAGCTAACAGAAGAACGTATGTATAGAAAGTCGTTTTTGTTAATATGGAAGATTTTTAAATCAACAAACAAAAGAGACAATATTTTTCTGGTATATTTCCCTAGCTCTATTTACTTGGTGAGCCACCTACCCCGTGTAACTTCATATTACTGTGTTTATTTAGTTTCCTGTATGTTTTTATTCTATCCACGGGTTGTCAGGGATGACACTCCCCGCGGAAGATCTGCGGTTTCAGAATTACATAAAAAATAAACAATGCTTTGTCGATAACGTCAATACCACTGCTGCTGCAAATGACAGCAGTGCATGAAGACTCGCCCCATGGCGTACCAAGGACTTCCAATTAAATATTTATGTAATATACGACGCGAAGATTGGCGTTCTACATTTTACTGTGAATGGCGTCGTTTTTTACAATTTGATTATAACAGTTTATGCAGTAAACCCCGGAATGTTCTACATGTTTGGATCTTAATACAACCAAGTTTTTGTGCGTGTCCTCTGTGTCTATATTACTATATTTACTATGGCAATATGTAGTCTATGGAATCATGAAATGGATCCGTTCTTGATTATACAGATTGGGCCAAAGAAACGGGAGATTTTTATATAGTGAAATGAAACTCTAGATATTACATTAAATTAACTTTTGTGTTATTCCATGCAAAACAGTATGTTTTTCAACCATGATGTCTCGAACGTTAAAAATATTGTAGTAGGTTATTTTGTATGTTCTAAATGTGAATTTCAAGCAGTACTATATTTATACCTTTCATAGTTTGGCAGCAATCATAATTTAATATAATGGTTTAACAAAGAACACGGTTTCATTCATTGAAGTTTTCTTACAATGTAAAGGAAGTTGAAAAAATGACTTGAATGCAATTCGAAAAAGGAGAGCCTTGTTTATAAATGCCCTTAAAGTGAAAAAAAAAAAATATATATATATAATTTTTTAAATAGTCACCGACCGTAAAATAATTTTACAGAATGTATAACGTAAAATGCTATTCATTTTAACAGACGAAAAAAACACGTGTTTAATTCTTTGGGCATATTAATTCCTCTGTGAATATTTCAGAATGTTGACTTAAATATCATGTCAGTTCTTAATAAAAATAACTCACCCAAACAAAGGAGCTCAGCAGGTAGGCTCTCCCCTCGTACAGAATGTTGCGCGATCAAGGTCAGGGAGACGGACGTTTGAGATTATTCATCGTTACGAAGTCTCGCGAACGCTGCGACCGCCACAAATAGCAAGCGATTTTCAACCGTCGGAACAAAAATTAATAATTTTATTAATTTAATTATTCACGTGTTTTGAAATAAAGTCATAAAACTTGGGAGATGGATTAAGAATAAGATTTTATTTAATACGAATGAAATTCGCATGAATTTAATTTGTTGCTTTCGAATATAAACTATTTCTTTTTTTCAATGAGGTCTTTTTATGAGCATGCCTTAATATTATTCCGATTAGTCTTTAACGTATTAAAATATGGTTATTTAGGTTTACAATGGCGTCTGTTTAGTTTCGATGACACTTCATATAGGGTTCCTAGAATATTTTAAGTGATGGATAACATGTAACTGCCATCCATTTTTCAGTCATTCGTGTGATTAATATATTAATGATATTGCGATCAAAGTTGACAGTATAATTTATTTTCATAATAACATTATTACATTAAAAACCCAAAAAAATGCGTGACATTTCTGGCATATTCTTAAAATTTTGTAAGGAATGACACTTTTATTACACAAAAATATAGAATACAGTATGCCATTTGCATGTAACACTACTTCTTGAAAATGGCATCCTTAAAATGCCCTCCATCAACGTGCATACATTCTTGTAATCACTCTTTGAAGTTTCTCATTACACTCCGCGTCGGACAACTCACTAAATGACTAAAAGAATATATTAAGGAAATGCACCTAATGGGAAAACCATTAAAGCATTGTGTGAGAAGTTTCTGGCGCCTGGAAATGCGGACATACAATCCGGAGGTTCTCGTCGACGTATCTCAGAAGAGAAGATTGAAAAAATTGGAGCAGGAATTTAAAGAAACCCTAAAAAATCAATTCGCCATTCATCCTGGCAGTTCAATGTGCCGAGATCAACTATGCATCGAGTGCTTCATGAGCAACTTCGTTTGTACCTCTACGAGATGCAAATTATTCAGCAAATCAAACCAGACAATAGGCCACATTCCCTCCGGTAATTTCTTTGCACTGTAGTTATTCATTAAGTCTCTGCATACCAGAAAACATAATGTGCGCGTTGCTGCGGAGTCACCATTTTGTTTTATGTCATTGTTGCCCAATACGTGACAGTTGAATTAACTTCAAAAATATGAAATAAGAATTCTTTGAGTTTCTCTTTCTTTTAATACCAGTCTCATTTTATAATTCCTCATATTTTGTTAGCAATTATTAATAATTATAATGTGGGAGTAGGGTTGCCAATCGTCCGGAATTTTTCCGGATTGTCAGAAAATCGGTCCTCTATGCAGGAAAATAATTAAATTGTTGTCAGGACGCTTAATACCCGGAATTTTGTTCATTGCAATAATATATTCTCAAATTTCATATTGATATTTCATTACTAGGGATTCGACGTAGTTTGCAATGGCTAGCAAAGACATTTTATAATTATGCGACATACGTTTTGATGAATAGAAGTAAAGCGTTTGTAAGTATTATAAGCTCTTTGGATAGAACACATAAGCGAGTTCGTGGGGCTCATTGGTCACATGACTTGGTAGTAAATCAGCATTTGAATAACTTGAATGATTCTGATGTACGTACACGTCTTTAAACGAAGCTCTGAATGTGTATCAGAGGGTCTTCTACTATTTGCAAAATTTGTTCCATTAATATTCTTCACTTCTTAAGAAGATCACTTTTCTAATGATACTTTCACATTCACTGTCCTTACTGAAATTGTGAATACATTGCATGTTAATATAGACTGTACTTTGAAAATGGTGATGCGTTGTACTCTTTGAAGAGGCCTATTGAAAGAGATGATGGCGATACTCAAAGATCTACCAACTCCTCAAGAACGCTGGGATACTGTTTTGAAGACACGTAGTGTGCCAAACTTAAACAAAAATTTCTTGAACACATACATGCTCTTCCATTCAGCAATGATCATGTAGAGCGAGTTTTTTTTTTTAATGAAGAATCTCTGAACTGACGAGAAGAACCAGATGATGCCAGAACTTGTAAAATCATAACTCTTAGTAAAGACGAACTTTAATATGCCGTGTAGAGAATTTTTTTATTATATTTCAACAAACAAAATACTAATAAACAAAAACAAAGGAAGCAACAAGTATTCTTCCAAACAATGTTAATATAGTGAGTGTAGAGATATGTATACTTATCAACCCCTATGTTTTTCAATGTTTACAGACCGTTACAACCAAATAATACACACGAAAGCAATTCTAATTTATTGAGAATCAAAATACAAATTCAAATTCATTATAAGTAGAGAGCGGAATTTAGGCAAAAACCTATTTTTTTTCTTGATAGGCTTGAGATTTAACATGTAAATTTTTCATGAAAAATGTAATTATAAATAAAGGAGTTTAATAGCCCTAAAATGCCTATTTCGACGCCAGTGTATATCTTTAAGTTTTTTTTTTTTTAATTCTTGCATCATTTTTCGTAACTGTTTACTGTTTTCCTTAACATTCTTGTACCGAATACATTACAAGACGGACAACAACAACAACAACTCTTTCCTAGCAGTAAACAACACTATAGAGAAGTACATCTAGGCCACCCCTTCTCAATCTTACAGTCTTTCAATCCTAAAATTCTACTTTCAGTCAGCCTGGGTAGCGTAGTCGGCATAGCGCTGGCCTTCTGTGCTCGGGATTGAGGGTTAGATCCCGGCCCAGGTGTGCTTAAATGCGACAGACTCATGTCAGTAGATTTACTGGCATGTAAGGGAACTTCTGCGGTCAAATTATTATTATTATTATTATTATTATTATTATTATTATTATTATTATTATTATTATTATTATATCTTTCTCTGTCTGTCAGCAATTTAACACAAACTCGCTGGGTTGTATCCGAATAAGCATTCTCTTACATTCCAAGACAGATAACAGCCCCTTCCTTTTTTCTCTCCATTTGTAAGTACAGCAATGACACATTAGCCACAATAGGTGCTGATCATCTACTGTGAAGCAAACTATGGAAATGTGAATGAATGAAGGAATGAATGAATGAATGAATGAATGAATGAATGAATGAATGAATGAATGAATGAATGAATGAATGAATGAAGCCACCGTGTCCCTGAAGGACTAGGGCCTCCTACAGGAGGGGAAGCTCGGTTGCTGTGGTTCGCATGATGAGCTATTTCACGTGAACAATATTTACATTCACATTCACTATGTGAGATACACTAGAGTTTGTCAAATTTTAGATCTATATGAGTTTGTTCACTATCTGTCTCCACTCGTTCCTGTTGCGGGCGATGGTTGACCAGTTCCCTCCCAGCTGCTGCCTGAATGTATCTGCCCATCTTCTTCTTGGCCTGCCTCGTGTTCTCCTTCCTATGTACGGGTCCCACATTGCGGTTTATCGCTCCCATCTCGTGATCACTTACTTACTTGCTTTTAAGGAACCCGGAGGTTCATTGCCGGCTTCACATAAGCCCGCCATTGGTCCCTATCCTGAGCAAGACCAATCCAGTCTCCATCATCATGTCGCACCTCCCTCAAATCCATTTTAATATTGTCTTCCCATCTACGTCTCAGCCTCCCCAAAGATCTTTTGTAGGGGCATGAACATTTATAACTACGATATCGCACCATCTACCCTTAAGTATTAAACACGATAACCTATCACTGATAAATTCGATCTTTTTTGCTGCTGATTTTATTCTTTTATGAATAAAGAATCCTATTCCTCATTGGTGATTATCGTTTCCTTCCCCATAATACAACAAGTAATCTCCTATTTGTGTTATGCCGTTCCCATTTAACCTAACCTCCTGTACTCCCACAAAGTCTATTCTATATCTAGTTAGTTCTTTTGCTACTAATGTTACCCCTCCTGTTCTATATAGACTTGTAGCATTCCAAGTACCAAATTTCAAAACCTTATTCCCTTGCTGTGGTCGTCACCATCTCGTGATTTGTGAATGAATAGTACTAACTTAGAGGCAGAATGTCTTAATTTTGTGTAGGCCTATGCATGTGTATCTTTGTAAAATGTGAAATGTGTTTCTTTTAATCTTATAATTTTGCATTAAATAAATGTTGAAACTTATATTAGTGACATTCTTTAACAAAAAAAGCCTATTTTTTTATTTTATAGAGCCTAAATAAAGGACTTTAAGAGCCTATTTTAGGCGCCTAAAAGTCACTTTTTAGGGCCTAAAATTTCGCCCTCTAATTATAAGTGCGTGTTATTTTATTTTTTTAATGTGTCCTGAATTTCCATCCTTTAGAATTGGCAACCCTATGTGGAAGGTTTGAAAGGGACACGGTGTATTTTATTGTACAGTGTATGGTTGCTAGAGATTTGATAGAATCGCCGTATTATGTACTTTGAACGCGACATGTACTACTCTTTGGAAATATTTCTTTTATATGGTTTCGTCTCGTTATGTTAGTCTAACTGGACACTGTAGGGTAACAAGTGGCGTCTCTACAAACAGGGGGAGGGGGCGGTTTCAGGAGCGTCAACAGTTAGCTTCATTGTTCCGGAGACTTTGTTAGCGAGTTTGTGTGCAGGCGGCCAGATGAAAGGTCGGCACATCCCACAGAAGCTGCAGGCTCTTCTGTGCAAATACTAGCCCAGCTCTAGGAAATTGGAGCCATTGTGCTCGAGATAAGCGACAGACACACACAGTGTGTTCGGATGCTACGTACTGTAGGATGTGCATTGCAGGATTGGAACTCGTATTTTGTTCCTTCAACTATATACTTAAAGCTTAAAAAGCAACATATTGCATATCAGAATAGAGTTCAGTTGAGACATACATTAACAGATATACATAAGTGTCCTTACACTTATGTTTGCTGATGATCAAGTAATTGTCTCAAATTCTGAAAATACACTCCAACGAGCTCTGTTTGAATTGCAGAAAATAATAGAGGTGTATAACTTTGAAATTTCCGTAGTATTGATAGACCAAGAAAACGATGGCAAGACCAAGAATAAGCAATATGTATGAAGTTCGCAACAGGTCGAGAGGCCTAAAGCGTGATGATGATGATGATGATGATGATGATGATGATGACGACGTAAATATGAAGCATATGGAATCACATAATGATGTTAAGTGACGAAGTATTGTGTTAAGTAGCTATAGAGAGATGTTACAAATTAAGTACACAAAACGAAATAACATGAAATATAACAATCGTACAAAGTTATTGACTTACATACAGTAAAGCAGCCGTCGGCAGAAATGTCATCGCGATGTCTGTTACTAGAGTGACGTTGCAGGAGCAGGCAAGGAATACAAATCCCCCTCCCAACCAACCCTTTGCAGGTACATTGTACAAGCAGCTACATTGGCGTAACATAATAGCTAGTTAAGCATGGCTCTGTCCAAAGGTAGGAAACGTATATTTAAAGATGTATGTATGTATGTATGTATGTATATGTATGTAATTATGTATGTATGTATGTATTCACACTGCAAATGGGTATATACCCGGTAGCAGTGGTAACTAATTACTCCCAATAATGACAATAATAAACACAATTAATAAAAATAAAATTAATAATAATACTAATAATTAATAATAACAATAATAATAATGAGAATCATAAATTAAATGAAGCACGATCACTTACAGTAACATTTAAAGCAAATCTAATTTGTATCTTAACTCTAAGTTCGAACTAAAACCCACGAGTATGATATGTTGATACCTGCACAAGTACCTTTCAGCACCAAACTCATTTCGCTGGCAACTTACTCACTGCACTGTAACTACGACACATTTCACTGATTCTATCCTGATTTCACTAACACTTCTAAAACATTTCACTGTTCAAATACTTTGTACTGCCACTATATAGCTTCACTGACAGAAACACACTTCACTGACACAATACATTTCTTCACTGATACAACACTTCAATAACAAATATCAATTACACCCTTTAAATAGTGTGTATAATATTGACCTACATATAGTAAAGTAGCCGTCAGCAGAAATGTCATCGCGATGTCTGTTACTAAAATGACGTTGCAGGGGCGGGCAAGGAATACACATCCCCCCTCCCAACCAACCCTTTGCGGGTACATTGTACAAGCAGCTACAGTGGCGCAACATAACACCTAGACTAGACGGCATTTCGGAAGGCAGTCAGGTGCTATATGCACCATAGCATTTCTGGTATGTGACGTCACAAGCTTGTATAGTAGAACCAATCGGAATCAGTCTATAACAATTACTTCCCGAGTTCGTTTCTTCACGTGTGAGTGTTTCAGTACACTGAATAAGAAAAACTAAGATTTATTGTGTATGTGTAAGATAAATAAATGGAAGAAGAGACTGTAAAAAGACAAGTATTGCACAGGCAGGCGAGGAAAATAGTGTTTATGGTGTAATATAATTATTCAAATCGTTGACGAGCCGAAAACTGCCGGCCATCTTGATGCTGGCTGCAAGAAACGACTACAGAAGCATTGTGGTTTGGGATTGAGAACCGTGCAAAGAATATTGTTAGTAAAGGGAAGAGGATTTGTTTGGTGTCATGCTTACAGTAATCAACGGCTAAGGTCGTTATTGTCTTTTGATAATTTAAATTCTCTCCTGCGCTTTTTGTATTGCACGTACTCTGAAGTAAGATTTGGCAATGTGTAAGCTGCCTTGATCTCTCTATCTGTCTCTCTCGACGCAAACCCTAGCAGACTATCGCCTTCCGAATTGCTGTCGACTCTATTTAAGCATGGCTCTGTCCAAAGCTCGGAAACGTGTATTTAAAGAAGAATGGGAGAAGACGTGTTTTTCTTGTGCTTATGGAAACAATAGTATAATATGTTTATTGTGCTCTAAAGTGTTAAAGGGCATTTATCAACACAATATTAAACGTCATTATAATGTAGCCTATGTCATAAAGAGCATCAGAAGATCACAGGTATTTATGAACATCTTAAATCCAAACTGCAGTAAGAAGATGAACAGCAAAACGTAGTAGATATGTAAGATATGCGCGATTATTCATTACAATGATAGATATCTGGAAATCAAGTATGAGGGGAAAACAGTTCCATCATTTCCCATACTTACAATCTCTTTCTGATATTTCTGAATCAAATTTAAATAATTATGCTCATCTAAATCTAAAAACAGAATTTCAACAACGGAGATTCGGTGATTTTAAAAATATTGAAAATGATTTCTTACTCTTTGCGAATCCTTAGACCATAGACATAAACAAGGTTAAGCCAGAAATGTGGCAAGTAGTAGCTAATTTACAGAGTGATGCATATTTACATACACGGTGCAAAGTCATCTGTGGTTTAAATTTCTTTAAAATTCTGTATAAGGAAAAATACGCCTTCCCTAAGTTTTTTGCCGCCAAAATAGCAGCTATATTTGGTTCTACTTACAGTTGCGAACATTTTTTTTTACTTGAAACTTTCAAAATTAGAACAAAGATAGCTGCTGAAAGATGAAAGTTTATTCGCTATCTTGAGATTGGCTACTTGTGACATAAACTTAGAATTCTGGGGCATCTTGAAAGTTACGGTACAGTAAATATAAAGTTTGTGATGGCTGCACGCCACTGATGTCTGAGTGGGCCCTCAACCCTACCCACAACCATGCGACGTCATGTGTATTGCTGGTTGCATTACCTAATGTCATCGTGAGTACAATCCTGCCGATGACTGCAGTAAAGTATACTAATTTCTAGAGCTATGCAATGAGCTAGTACTGGATACTGACTGGGCTAGATTTCTTCTGATCAGTATCATGTTGAGTGAATCAGTATAGAATCTAGGTATTTATATGGATAAAAGTTTAAATTGGAACCTTCAAGTTGCAGAAACCTGCAAAATAGTATTTTCATTAATCCGCTCGCTTAGGCGATTGAAAAATTTTCCACCCTTTTCCATGAAAAAAAATGTTAGTGCAAACACTCGTTATGACCCACTTCGATTACTGTGATATTCTGTTTACTGATCTAAGCGTTACTTCGGCACAGAGACTACAACGTGTTCATAATATGTGCGTCCGTTTCGTCTGCAATATTCGCCGGTCTGATCACGTAACACCATCCCTCGAAATGTTGTCCTGGGTCCGTCTAGAAGATCGTAGGAAAATCCACTGTCTTTCCCTTCTCTTTCAAATATTGCATTTCTCTACTCCTGTCTGTCTTGCGTCTCGTTTTCAAAATTTATCCACCCATCATAACCTAGACACACGATCACAACACTCCTCAATATTATCCATTCCCTCCCACCGAACATCCTCATATTCATCTTCTTTCACTGTGGCTGTTCCTCGACTTTGGAATTCCCTACCGAGTAATGTCAGGGACTGTCAGACATCAAACCAATTTAAGAATAGACTACCGAAATATTTTTCTAACAGTTCTTGTTAACAATAATAGCTCTTTCAGGTTTCTCAATGTTTAATTTATATATGTATATATATATATATCACAGAATAAATATTTAAATTATCTCATTATTAATATTATTATTAGTATTATTATTATTACTATGATTATTATCACTATTTCTTACTTATGTTTATTATTGTCACACTAACATTACTTATACAACTTTCATTATTTACTTTCATGTTGTTTTATGGTCTAGATAAGAATATAATAACTATGTAATCAATTGTATTCTATTAGAATTAGAGTCTGGCTGGGCGGAAGAGAAGGCCTACTGGCCTTAGCTCTGCCAGATTAAATAAATAAATTATTAATTATTATTAATAAATCCTCTTATTAAAATTTAACAATTTGGAAGCGGAATTAAAAAAATACTCCTTTTCTTCTTCTTTATGAAATTGCTATTGAACCATCGGCAGAGGTCTCGTTCCAATCTTGTCTTGAAGTTGGGTAGAGTAGAACGCTTCAGACTGCCCAACTTCAAGACAATCTTGTCTTGAAGTTGGGTAGAGTAGAACGCTTCAGACAGCCCAACTTCAAGACAAGCGTGGAATGAGACCTCTGTCATTGGTTCAATAGCAATTATACTTCTCTCCTCTTCTGTCTGCAATATTTGCGTCGCCTATCAGATATTATGGAACAAAGTACAGAATGAGTTGGTATGGTCCACTCAGCTTAACAACCGCCTCTTATTTTCGGAAAGGATCTAATTTGGCAGAAGGCTGAGTGTACCTTATGACCGTTCTGGAAAATTTGGCAACAAAATATACCGTCACAACCAGTCAGCGTATTCCGAATCTCACCGGACCGGTGGACAACAATGACGTCACGCTGCAGCGAAATAGGAACAAAACTGCTGGAAGGATCGTTGACTGTCATGGCGACTGTGTAAGTTGTTGTCTATGCTACGCTAGCAAAAGTTTGCGAAATTTCCGTACTGCCATCTAGTTCAAAGAAAAGAGAGCATAAACAATTTATTTCTTGAACTGGTAGTAATAACTGGTCCGTTGACATGTTCGCTCATAAGCCATTAACATATTGTTTTTACGTTGTGCTCATTACAAACAATACAGCAGAACCAAAGCAGAACACACCGCCATGACACAACAGTGCACGATGTCATTCGTCTGCTAATTCCCGCCCTATGCAAGAACGAATCAGATTCACTGATGGCGGCTGGTGGAGACTGCCACCACCTCTGCAAGCTGATGGCATCAGTGCGACACCGGTGAAGCATCAATGACGCCATCGGTGAAATTCGGAACACCGTGATGCCATCAGATTTCTCAGCGCTGAGATTGGGAATACGCTCAATGATTGAACTCGGGACCTTTCAGCCTACAGCCAGTTCTACCAACTAAGCTTTTCGGCTAAGCAGTACTTGTCGCTCTAATTGTAAAACGTATAACATAAGGCACTTTTGCAGAAAGTATATAGAGACTCGACATATGAAATACTAAATTTAGCAACGGGAATGAGTAGAGGACAGTGACTGCAAGCTTCAAAACGCCCTGTGCAGTTGATTGTGACGAGGCCTGTAGCGCGCGTTTGCCAACATAGTTTAATTAAAATGCCTCATTCTTGTCTCACAAATATGATTTTGCGTCCCAGATGCTGAGTAAATTCCTTGCCCTATAGTTGGTACACTTGTTTTGTGGTGTAACATGTATTCATGTCTTCGCCATTAAAGTGATGGGGACTTTAATCTCATCTTGCATTTATTGTCCTGCGGCGCATAAAAACACGAGATGCATCCAGGAACAGACGACGAAGAAGAAAAAAATATCGACTAATTATATTGCACTAGAAATGAGCTGTGTTCATAGGGAACTGGGATTCTGGTTGGAATTTTGTAATTAATATAAATAGAGCTATTAAACAGACACTTCATATCTAAGGCGTGATGGTTTCCAAGAGTGTAATTACTTACAGTAGCTGTGAAATGAGGCATTGATACAGAAAGACTCGTCATTAAGCGTATAACAAATACTCACAATTAACCTGGCCTTGCATCTTCTACGTTGAAACACATTTGGCTATCAAATAGTTTCACTTATGAACTCTCTAGTTATTTACTGTAGATTAAAGAAAAAACGAAGTCACTCTTATTTTACGTGACTCACTAGTTTCGATATTATTTACGACATCTTCTGAATTCTAGTGAGTTCCAGCGATATCTTCTGATTCCCTGTTATGTTGGGTTGTGTTCATGATTGTCTCGAAAAGGTGTGTGTTCTGAAATTCAATTGAGTGTAGGGGATGTGTTCTGGATGTGTTTTCGTATTTTTCTAGAGTACCGAGTCTCTCTTTCTTTGGTTGAATGTGTAGTACTTTCAGGTCAGTGTCTATGTTGTTGTAGTTGTGGTTGGAGTTTGCGAAGTTTTCTGCATAGGTTGAATTATTGTGCGGTTTGGTTATGACTGTGATCTTTCTTGTAATGTGTTTGAAACTGAGAGGATGAAAAGAAATGGAGGGAGCATTCCAAGTAAATATGCTTGAAATCGGTGAGACATCCCTAAAATTTCCACCGTCACTTTTGAGACACTCTGTATATAGTCGGAACTGGTGCGTTTCAGTCTAAATTTTTCAATTTAATGTATATAATTTTCTGCCGTTTTTCAGATTTTATTTTACATTTGCCTCATAATATTCATGAAACCTACTAATATTTGTGTAATTATATTTTTTTGAGTATCGTACAGTCAGTAAACAAATATTTGTGCAATTGATAAAGTCAAATAATGTTTATAAAATAAACAACAGAGACATAAAAGACAATAAAATTGTGTCAGAAACACTCAACCACATTAACATTAAAAAAACTCATTCATATGATAAAAGGGTTTGTTGATCAACCAATCACAGACAAGTCTGTTAAAAGATTTCCTTTCCAGATTGAAAACATAGCTTATGTCGGAAATTTAGTTGCAGTTTTTAAAGACATAATAAAATAATTATTCATTGTTTTGGTTAGCCTACATTTAGTTAAGTCAAAAAGGTCTTGGTTTCTGGTGTAGTATAGGTTAATAACATTCCTATGTGTCAACATTTGTGAATTATCTTTGACAAAATTTAGGACTTGATAAATATACAGTGATGTTACAGTCATTATTCTTTCATTCACACATAACGGTCTGCAGTGTGCCTTCATTGATGAATTTGTTATAGTTCTAGTAGTTTTTTTGTAACATAAGAACCTTATTAAGGGAACTGGGTAGTGCTGCCTGTGGGATTAAAAATTTTCAATACAAATGTTCAGTTCAATATTTCTAGGCTTTTAGTTCTTAGATTAGAATAACAATTTTCATGCTCATATAATCAATCATTCTGAATTCAGTGGTATAAAAGAAAACTAATTAGTTTCGTATCCAAGTGCAAAAGAAGGGTCTTAACTGATAATCTGTTTTCCCAATTTGCTAAGTGTACCGTAAAGTGGGGATATTTCGGACGCAGGGGTAACATCAGATGGCAATTCAATTTATCATATTTTATGTTGGTAACACCAGTTCTTAACATCTTTTCCGCGCTTTTTACTATGTTCGTATCGCTTATATGTTTCTTCACATTTTTAAAGAAACATTGGTGTTATCAACATAAAATATGATAAATTGAATTACCGTCTAATGTTACCCCTACGTCCGAAATATCCCCACTTTACGGTACCTCATTCTTCAGGTGCACATTATTTGCTACAATTTTCACTCATATGCCTTGTATTTTTTTAATTATCTAGTAATATGTACTATAAATTTTAAAGCAAAATTTAATTCAATATTTCACCCCTAGTAAAAGAGAAAAATATTGAACTTTGTTCAACATTTTTTGCAATTTTTTTCAATGCATATATATTTTTTTCTCGTGTTATGTGTGCGATATTCTTAAACCGTAGGTCTGCTTGGTAAAATATAGGCTGCAAAAACACTGTAAAAATTTTATGTAAATTGATTAAGTGGTTTCCGAGAAAAATGCACATAAGTTTGAAAACTGTAAACTTATGGAAAACTGCATTTAAAAAAAGAAGGATGTATGAATTACATGAACCGTTAAATTTCAAGACACTATTTAAAGGGCTTATCTGCAGAACTACTCCCCCACAATACTTATATTGTTTTAAAGAGCAGGTTTTGTACTTTTTTTTAACACAAAATAAAAAAATCGGAGTTTTGACACCTAAACATTATCTGGTTCCCTTAATATGAGTACTACTGGGTGTTCATTTCAAAGTGTGTCATGACTTCACTGTTGTTGGGTCACCGATTTGAAGCGAGTTTCAGCTTATATGTCAGAGAAGTTGCCTATTATTTAAGGCGTTCTTCAATCTGAACTTGACAACGTGTACGGTATAACTAGAACGTCGTAGCAAAAGATGGCGGTCTGTACGGTCTATATGCTACCATAACCTCTTTCGAACTGTGTTTTGCGCCGGCAAGTCGTACGCAGGGTATTTGTTATCATCGGTTGCGTACGGTAACATTCCACAACACAAATCAAATGCTCCGTGTCCATGTTGACCGTCGAAGTTAATGTCAACAAATACGTAAGTAATCGTCTTAACCCTCTCCCCATATCCCGACAGTACGTATTTCCAAACAGTTCACATTCCTGCCACTACCGGCGTTACCGTACGTATCGGTACGTACTCTTCAGAATGAACGCCGTACTTGCTAGGCAACTTCTCTGCCTCACAGGTTATACACGTCTGCGGAAGTGTAGGAGGATTGAATTCTCTAGGGTCATCGGCTAGCCACATGACGGCATACAGCGAGCCATGACACATTTTGAACTGAACACCCAGTATTACCCAATAAAAGTAGTCCGTAAAAAAGTATACTATGAAAATAAGAAAAATAGACAACCCTAATGTACTTCTTCGTAACATACATTTTCAAATTTCGCAGAAGAAATATTACTCTTGACAATTTTGTATAAACAAAATCAATATGGTCTGGCCAAACATAATATCGCGTATATAAATGTAGTATCAGATCTTGGGAGTAAAACTTTGGCGACAACCTTGCCAGCTATCTCGTTCACTGATGAAACTCTTTCTAAGTAAGAAAATCATGAATAAAACATGATTAATTCAGACGCTGCGTAAAACTTTCAGTGAGGACGCTTGCCATTTTCATCACATGGCTTAGGCATGTGTTAAACAGACATCGAAACAAGCAGACGGACCTGCTGTACACAGTAATGTTTTATAACATTTGTATGATTGTCTATTGCTCAGTATTGTAGGTATCTGTTAATTGAAATAATTAAAGCTTGTATTTCCATTCCGGTCCACTACTCCACGCCGTGTAGGCCTAATCCACTGCAGCGAATATGTTATTATTCACGATATCTGTAATTGACTATTACTAATAAAGACGTAATGTATCCGCGTTGTTTGTCATATTTGCAGCTGGGTGTGCATAATCACCAGAGCCAATGTTAGAGATGATTCAAATGCATTATTATTTATTGATTTATATAACGACCTTTTCAAATGCAAATGTTATCCGTCAAAGATTAAAATATGGGATTATTATAGCAATAATGCAATGTTGTTTGAAACTCCGTTGGTATAGATGGCGCCACAAATATTTTACAGGTTATTAGAAAAGCAATCATAGTGAAATACTCATAGAAAACAGCTTGAACTTTACTACGCAGAAAAGGACATTTAATTCTTTGCCAAAACATGCAAAAAAATTGGTCCTTAATAACACGGTTATGAAAAAAAGTAGCCTTTAGTAATTTAGTAGGCCTATTTATTTATTTAACCAGGTAGAGATAAGGCCGTCGGTCTTCACCGGCCTTGTCATCGAACAACAGACGACAGAGTCTTCTCGACTCCTCCTGCACTGCGAAATGACACAGTTCATTTCAATGTGTAGATTTACACCAACCATTTCCTCCTCGCCCTGTCCTGTGATCACTTTGATCACATTTCCGTCCCCTTCGCGTATGTGTTACCTAAGAGGTTACGCCCATTTTCGGTTTTCCCCTTCATAATTATCTAGAACTCCTTCTGTGGAGCAGCGTAACCCGGAGTGAGACTAGTGGCCAACATGCTTGGAGCTCACATATTTAGTTTCTTGCAGCCCCGAACACCCTTGCAAGGACGCGTTTAGCGTACCTTTTAAATTTGTCCTCCCCATTCTCCTCTTTCAATTCAATTCAAAGGCCGTTAGGCCTTCTCTGCCCCTCTACCAGGAGATTCCAACTATAATATGAAGAATAACATTACAATTAGTATTAAATTTACAATTATAAATGAAATTACAATTAGTATTAAATTTACAATTACAATAAAAGTCAAAGTACGAAAAAATTACCTGACTAATGAAAGCTAGATAATTTAACATAGGGAAACAAAGGATATTTTATATTTACTGAATTACAAATTAAACCTAGAACAACAAAATTGTATAGTCATGAAATTACTGGATATTGAAATATTTTGTGATAGATTAAGGAAAGTATTTACAAGAAATCAATAACTGACCAAGTGCCTAGTAAGTTTGCGTTTGAATTCAATTTTATTTCGACAGTCCCTGATGTTAGCAGGTAGCGAGTTCCAGAGTCTTGGCAGGGCTATTGTGAAAGAGAATGGGTATGAGGAGGTGCGATGGGATGGTATTTTTAGTATTGTTGCCAGTGAATCACGTCATCATCACTTGAATCTCAGCATTTAACAGATACAAAAATACTCATAATATAATTTTTTTACTATACCAGCCATATTTCATAAAAATAAAGGAAGATGCACTAGCGCCAGAAGTTTCAGATTTATGAGAAATTTTTTTGAGGTAAAACGAGAGTCTTCATTGAATAGTCTATGCCAATATTGTGTTTTTAAATATCATTCTTCCTTCATTTTTACTACCGAATTGTTGGCCAGTGAACATTTCCTCATATAATTTATTGATTTTCCAATTTTGTACAAATTTGTAAGACTACGAATATTGGTTGGTTTGTTTCCAGCTAAGACTTCAGGTGGGGTCATTTAGACCTTCTTGGACTCTGCTACTGTTCCGCGCCGTGATGTCGTGGTCTAAGGCATCATGTCTACACTCGAGTTATGGAATGCGTTATGGTTCGAGTCCTCATGGAGATGGAATTTTCCCATGAAGTTTCGTCCAATATATAGGACCGGTACCCACACAAAATCGTGATGAATTTGGGGAACTAACGACTGAGGGATCATCGTTTGACCATGCGATATATCTGTTCTGGTTGGATGATCGTTCACCTCTGGTGAGAAATGTAGACGTGAGGCGAGCAGCCAGGTGTTCACATTGCGGATTGATTGATTGATTGATTGATTGATTCTTTGCTACTCCCACAGTGTGCTGAATTACACTTTCAGGCGAGATAAACTGAAGTCGAATAAGTTTCCTCCCGTGATAGGACGACAGATTCATTCATTCATTCATTTATTTATTTATTTATTCATTCATTCATTCGCTCATTCATTCATTCATTTATTCATTCATTCATTTAGTGTTCTGCCCAAGTGCAGGTCTTTCACTACAAACCAAGAATTCTCTAATCTTTCCTATTTTCTGCCTTCCTCTTTGTCTCCTCATATTATCCATTTATCCTAATGTCGTCTATCATCTGATATCTTCTTCTGATCCGAACTCTTCTACCGTTCACCATTCCTTCCAGTGCATCCTTCAGTTTCTTCTCAGCCAGTAACCCAACCAATTCCTTTTTCTCTTCCTGATCAGTTTCAGCATCATTATTTCTTCATCCACTCTTCCCGACACAGCTTCATTTCTTATTCTGTCTGTCCACTTCACACGCTCCATTCTTCTCCATATGCCTATACACATTTCAAACGCTTCTAAACGCTATTCGTCGTATTGTCCACGTTTCTGCCTCATACAATGCCACACTCCATACAAAGCACTTCACTAGTCTCTTCCTTAATTCTTTCTCCAGAGTTCCGCAGAAGATGCTCCTTTTTCTGTTAAAAGCTTCCTTGGCCATTTCTATCCTCCTTTTGACTTCCTGGCAGCAACTCGTGAAACTGCTTATAGTACACCCCAAGTATTTGTAACTGTCCACTTGCTCCACTCCCTCATTTACAATTCGCAAGTTTATCTTTAATTTTCTTCCTATGACCATGGTCTTTGTCTTATTTGCATTTATCTTCATGTCATACTGCTCACAGCTGTTATTAGATCCAGTAGCATATTCCTTAGTATCATCTCCTCTTTTGCTAACAAAGCCGTGTCATCAGCAAGCAAGAAGATTATCAACAGTAATCTCACTAGACGTTTTGATTTATCTAGAGAAAATCAAAACTCGAGTGGGATTTAATTGACTATTACACGATTACAAGAAAGTATATACTGATTAGAAGTAACGAAGTACTCCAATACAATAAAATATTAATTCACTTATGAAAATACAACTGTCTTCAAATGTATTATTGTACCATCTCAACATTACAAATATTACGCTACATGCATGCTAGATGGCAGTAGTGAGCAATGCCTTCTCGTAGAGAAGTTCTCGATCTATTATACACGATGGCAATGTTACTAGTCAAGAAGGCTTTGTTGATTCAGTTTCATTTTTATTAAAATGCAACATTCCACTTCAATTATCCGAATCCCAGTAATCAACGTCACTTGACAGATGATTTTCAATAAATCTTAATATTAAACAATCTCTGATACGTGACTATCCATAATATCATATAGCAGAAGCTATAACATAAACTAACTAATATACACAAGTGTTAGAAAAGTTGTAATTAACGACGATGACATAAAAAATAAACATGAATAATTTTAAAAGGAATAATTATTGAATGTACAATTTTCAAATTTGAATGTGGTTGGTAGTTCAATTGATGTTATATTGGACGTGTGCGTAATAGAAGTGGAACTCGTTGATTTAGGCCTACATGGTGTATTTAACTTATTCAGGATTTCCGAATGAATAATTTTAAAAGGAATAATTATTGAATGTACAATTTTCAAATTTGAATATGGTTGGTGGTTCAATTGATGTTATATTTTACGTGTGCATAATAGAAGTGGAACTCGTTGATTTAGGCCTACATGGTGTATTCAACTTATTCAGGATTTCCGAATGGTGCTCTTCATTTATTTGTAAATCGAATTTCAGAAGATGCATAGGTATGATCAGTGATTTTTATTATTTCTTGTTCTTGAATGCCAATGCGAGTCATATTTGAAACTGCTGTGCATCGACTGGAGTGGTTTGTAATTTTATATATATATATATATATATATATATATATATATATATATATATATATATATATATCTTTTTGACATCCAGATCAGCGCTGTTTCAAATGTTGGCTAACAAAGAAACAAATGCTAGGGACGCGATAAAATTAAACAAATGCTAGGGACGCGATAAAATTGTGCGATAAGCAGCCATGATTGGTTGAAATACGTCCTTTCGTATCGTTTTATTTGTAAAAAGTAGTATGACGTAGTAAGAGTGTAATAGATTAAAATTTCGATGTGGGCGCAAATGGTCTATAGATATTACCTAAGGAACATTCATTTAGAGACATTTTCTTTTATAAGTTGCATGTCTACGAAATAACTTTTATTTCTCTTCCCAAGAAATAAAAATTGAAGACCTGAGAATGATAAGGGGATAAAGAGCAAGACAGTAGTTTTGAAGTAATCGAGAATACTATTTTGATTATTTTCTTTCATCATTCAGTAAATTTCTTAATAGTCGTTGAAACATTTCGTCCATACCTGTGTAGTAACGGTTAGCGCGTCTGGCCGCGAAACCATGTGGCCCAGGTTCGATTCCCGGTCGGGACAAGTTACCTGATTGAGGTTTTCTCCGGAGTTTTCCCTCAACCCAATATGAGCAAATGGTGGGTAACTTTCGGTGCTGGACCCCGGACTCATTTCACCGGCATTATCACCTTCATCTCATTCAGACGCTAAATAACGTAAGATGTTGATAAATCGTCGTAAAATAACGTACTAAAAAAATTGAAAAATTTTGGATGTTTTTTTTTTTTACATTTTGTACCACTAAAATAATTATCACTTGAATCTGCAATGAATTATTTATAGAAAATGACAATGAAGTTATCCAGTTCTCACTCTCAATTAAATAAATTCTTAATTTCTTTCAATAGAAAATGAAAAATTGTGAACTGAAAACAGTGTCTACCTTAATAAATTTACTTAAAATATATTTTAGCATACAGAAAATAATAATTTAATGCCATTGTAGTAAAAATTAACTAATTCCCATTATATTATTTTTAAAAATTTAAACAACAAACGCATCCAGTTCTCAAAATCAAAGAAAGAACTCTAATTATTTCAAGACATCCGTATATGAATATATTATTTATTAAAATATTAATGTCTGCTGTAAGCAACATATATTCATATACTTGTATTGTCATTCTGAGTCCATATCTGTGTCCTTTCCTTTATTATCCATACCTACTTCACGAATATGATTGGGCCTATACCACTGCTTATATAATGGAGGAATGAACTTCTAAAGCTCCAAAATATCACCAGTTTCTTCCTAACTTACTGGCAATGGCGAACCGTACAGATTTCCAGCTAAATTCAAATTAATTTTATTCACATGCTCTTCTTTCTTCATAGCAACAAAAGAGTCAGACACGAGCATGTTGTGTGTCTCACTGAGAGTCAGAAAAGGATAAGTGTGTCTTTGTCCACTTGTCAACAAAATTGAAAATCTTAAAAATTATCATATTCAGAGGTACCTAGTTCTGTTTGTATAAAGTATTTGACTACCATTTCACAGCAATATTTGGAGTAAGAGCTATATAGAGCTATAATTGCGTTTTGCATTAAAATCTCAATTTCATTAAAAAAATCGTCTTTATCCACTTGTCATTCTCAGGTTTCAATATATCCGCTTCAAAAACCGTTGATCTCTACCTATTGTGTGTATGCGAACTTCGAATGTAATGCAAAAAGCTTTAAAACTCGAATGTCAAGAATGACAGGACACAAATTAAACAGTTACATCATTTGATCGATGTTTGGAAATTAGACGTCAATTCCTTGTGGTGTTCTCTATAATAGTTTGTCAAGGAATCGATGCTGCAGAATGACGTATCTTCAGGATGGTTGTCTCTATTTGTATTCGTTAGCCATGACTTCGCGATCAATCAGGCACTTAATTCCGGTCATCAATCATATTCACCTAGTATCCCCGGTCATCAGTGTCGCTCCGTCCGGTTTTTATCCCCGCTTCATAACATAGGGAGACTGATTATGGAACTAGACAGAACGTATTCGCTTTCAGAAGCAGCCTGACATAGATCCAACAACATTCCAAGCTTTTGGTTCGGTCACCAACTCCCTTACTTCTGGTCTTTGTATGTACTATCACAGTCGCGAAGCTCAATACGTAGCAAATATGCAAACATTAGATGGTTGCTCACCACTAGGATTACTAATATCGCCTCATTACAGGCAATGCAAAATAGTACCGTCAAAGTCTAGTGTTTCTAGCACCCTCAAAACTCAAGCTTCGTGACTGTATATAGTAGACTGTGGTACAATTTTATCTTAACATTTTTCTGTATAGTTATAGCCCTGTTTGGCGTGAGATGACTATTAAGGTAAGCGTTCACTACATCGTATCGCACTCCTCGTACGAATCGCACGCAACGGATATTTTAAGTGCAGTGCGTTTACTGTAACGGCTTCACTTCATCGCCTCATCGGATTCCCCTATCAGCTGTTTAAAACATGACGTCGTACGGTATTGACATTGCTGAAAGCAGAGGAGTTGAGGTTAGGTCTATTAATTACGTCTGTCAGCGAATAACAATTTGTAATTGCTTCATGCGTCTTAATTGAAGAGGAAGAAACGAAAGATATATTGGTTACATAATATATTGGCAAGAAACGACTTGATTACTGTAATGGGAACGCCTCGAATTATACAATTCTTCGCAATTTTCTACACGCGAAATAAGTTTTCCGTCGGCCATTTTGGCGCGGCACTGAACATAGCACAACATAATAGTAACAGTTGACCAATTAAAATTGATTTATTAAAGAAGGCCATGACCGCACGCATCGGAAAAGTTGCCCAACCGAGAAACGTGGACGGATTTGTCCGATACGATGTAGTGCACGCGTTTACATAACAATTACAGCAAAGATAGTCTTTTTCCGATCCGTGCGATTCGTCCGATGAGTGCGATACGATGTAGTGAACGCTTACCTTTACATTACAGAAAGAATCCTTCCATCATTGAGGAGTCCTTCTAAAGGTTGTGTTCCCTTTAGACGGCATTTAAATATTAGTTTGATTATCCTTTCATAATTCATTCGATATTGAGCTTTAAAAGTTATAATTGGAGTAGCTTTAAATCTCTCTGCATTATATCCATTAATTCTTCCTCCTGTTTTCGATCAAAACTTTGTACACCGGAAGTTTTCCTAATGAATGTCATTTCAGCGCTTATCAATAGATTTTGTTCCGTTCTACTTATTGCCCATGAATCACTGCTTAAGTAAGGATTTGTATATAGAAATTGATTCCATACTCTCTTTCTGAAATCTATAGAGTAACCTATAGAAGACGAAACAAGACCTTTGAGTGGAGGGGACCGGTCCAATGACCACTCTGGGGGAAAGCATTGCTCGATATCAAGCGTATAAAATGCCATCATACCTACCACCTTCTTCCACGCGCATCTTACCCCTTAGCGGCTGTGAGCAGATGCAGCCCGCAATACACTCCAGAACTCGTTGGCTCTGCCCAGTCACTTGTCATCGGCTCCAACCTAATACAGTGGAGTCCCTTCTATTTTCATAAATGGAAGTAAAAACTATTAGCCAATCAAAGGTCATTTAATACTGTAGTTCAAATAGTTTTTTTAACTGGATGCGTTAAGAATGGAATTAATAATCTGAACAATTAACCAGTGCGAATTAAAATTTGATTTCGCGTGTCTGTGTAAAGATTCGGCTCCAATTGTAGTTTTGGGAGAGTATTTTAAATAAATTTCTGACTACATATGTTTTAAAATGGAAATAATTGTCAACTGTTAGATGGAGCGAAGAACAATTTGGTTTGTGGTTGGTTTCTGTAGAAAGATTCGCCTTCATTCTTCGTTTTGGGGAAGGTTGACTTCATGGACCTGACGTCAGCAGGTCGGATCACCAATAAGATTAAATAAGAGGTGTTCTACTAGGCGAGAAAGGGCATCAGATAGAGGTCGCATATGTTGAATTACGTTGTTCATTACGTCACAAGGATGTACAATGCCTATTGGTGCTTGTAATATGTATAGACTACACAATGTACTTTTAAAAATATTATAGAACAGAAAAGATTGCATGTTTGGTGCGCAGTTACTAGGGCATAGGTTTCATTCCCCCTTTTGCTGATAATCTGGTTAGGTTAATTTTTCACAAAGAATTTTTCCAACCCCAAGTAAGATGTCACGTAATTACAAGACAAATTATCGGCATCATTTTGCTTAATACGTTTCTTTATCACTAGAGTACTGCGTTTGGTCACTTAGAATACAGATAGATGTACATCAATCATACTAACATCCCTTGGTAAACAAGTTGAGAGCCAACTAATCACGCTGCAATCTTCCCGCACACTTCGGTACTATGTCTTTTCACCTCTTCATTCATCCGTGAACAGGAATAGTATTCAAGTACAAAATACCACTTGGATTTAATAACAACAATAACAAAGTATTTATTTATCGATTAATCGATCAATTTCTGTTGTAAGATTAATCGATCAAAATATTTAATCGAATAATAGAGTCAATTAAAATTAATCGTTTGTAGTTGATATTAATTATTATTTTGTTAATACGAACTCATACTAAAAATGCCGACAATATTCCTCTCTCGGAAATTGCTTACTTAAAAGCACAATAGTACTGTTATTTTCTAACTGCAAAGCACGTACCGTAGAGAAAATCTTTGCACAAACACTTCAGAAAGAGATGGAGATATGAGGACAGTGACCTAGTCTACCTCTATTGAAAGTTGAAACACAATGAGAAATCCTTATTAAGTTTTATAGTTTTCCAAGAAAACTTCCACCTTTTTGTCAGCTCATCTTCCTAGCACATGAAATACATACTTTTCTGGGATTCGTCCCCCTTATCCCTTATAAAATAGCCATGTCTACACTGTGTGCAAGTGAGAGCGTAACTATCTTCTTGTCTTTCTTTCTAAAATCTGGTAATTCGATTGAAATAGGGGCCAATCTTGTTTTTCGACCGCTGTAGTTTTGCAGTTGCACTTCAAAGAAAAGAAATCAGTTTTCTGTGGTGTATGAAAAGTGTAAACTCCATTATGTCATATGAGAATTTGAGAGGTAAACTCGGTGAAACGTTTGGATTTAAATGAAATGATCGTGGAGAAGTGCTTAACAGAAAAAAGAAGGTTTTTTCTTTTTTGTGTTTAGTGATCCAAGAAACATTGTTACTAAACGTAGAGCGGCACTTAATTCGGAGCATGTGAATGCACTTACATGTTTAAAATCATGGATGAAGCAGTATTAACTAGGTGAGTCTTATACTTTTTGTTATTTATGTTTTTCTCAAAAATTCCCTGAGAAATTGACATAATAAATTAGAAGAAGTTAGTAAGTAATTAAAGTAGTAGTTTTGTAATATAACGATACAATGTATACAAATATAAAACATTTAATACTTACGCTTGTCACCGAACACAAGTTAAATTTAATAATCTTAATTGTGTATTTAGTATATTAAAACATTTTTTCAACTCGATCAAAACTCGATTAATCTATCGATTAATTTGAAATAATTAATCGATTAAATATTTTGATCGATCAACAGCACTAATAAAATATAATTTTTACCAGGTATATATAAAACTAAAAATGAATCACCTTTATTTCAGAACCCACTACATTTTGTCCACACATGCAGTGAAAAAACCATTCGAACTAAGATAAAAATACATTTACTGAAATATATTAAACAATATTAAATGTATGTATGCAATGCAAATACACGTTCTCAGAGACACTCTGAAGTTATATAGGACAATATTTTGAGATACTCAACAAATGTACAGATATTAATTTCAAAACTCATTTCTATTTCTTCCTACAACCGATTTTGTTAACATGTTTTAGTCGTAGTGACATAAAAAAAATCGTAGTCTTAAAAATGTTTGAACTCAATAAAAAATTCAAGCGCCAGATAAGATTTTTAGTCGTCATGGCTACCTGGCGCCCGGAATTTTAAATGTTTCCAATGAAAAATGTTCCCTTTTTGTGATAAAAAACATGTTCTTCTTTGCTATTGACGTGCTCGCTATCAAATCTGGCTATTAAAACACTCATTTCCAACAGCCTAGTTTTTTTTTCGTATGCTCGCTGTGCAGTACCTGAACAAAGTAGTGTTGGATGACATCAAGCTATACTCCATATTGTTGCGAGTTGCTTGGTTTAGATAATCAAACGCATGACTAGTTTTTACCAATATCTCCAACGCTAATAACTAATAATAATTGACAATTTAAAAAACCGAATAAAAATTGATGTACTATAGGTCATTCATTATCTCGTAAAACCTACCTGCGAGTGAGTGGAAGAAGGAAGTGGACTTCGAAAATTCCCTCTCTCGCTACGCTACCACTTGTAGCTATATAGCTCACTTACCCACACTGTAAGATTCTTACTATAAGCTAATATTCAAAAAATCCTCACTAGATTTACAAACAGATCTTATGCTTAATTGGGGGAGGTATGACTGCATAAATTCTTGTAACAAAGACTGTAGAGCAGATTTATCGTGGTTAAGTTTGGGGGCATGGAAGGGTAATAAAATTGTCAACGAAGAAGAATAGCGCCTTTGTCCACTGTGTGCGGAGAAGGATTCCTGGAGACATATGTTATTGCAGTGTGTCGAATGGGAACATATCCGGAGAAAATATCTAACACCCTCGATGCTAAGTCAGAATAGGAGATCGCTTGCATGTCCTGACCTCATGGGGAATGGAGAATGGAAACAAAAGACTGAGTTGTTCCTCTTGAAGGCGAGACAGATTAGAACTTCAGCTGTTGAAGTTTGTAACGCGAATTGATTAAGGAATAATGGTAACTACTCAATTATACACTTTTATGTCTGTTTTAGATTAGGATATATTATATAATGTGTTTTGTTTGTGCTATTTTCATTTTAATCCGTGTTCTTTTGGAGAGTGGTTGGATATAATCATAGGTGAGGGGGGTGAAACCTACAAAGTAGGACTTGTTTTACACACTACATACGGTCAGAAGACCCGTACAATGTATTTAAGAGAAAATTTTGATAATATAGTACATCTGTATATATAATATTGCTCAATAAAGCCGTCTATCTATCTACTACGTATACGCTACGGCGCACGTAGGCGTCGTTTGGTTTCAAGACATAACAATTGCCTATACACGTAAGATAATCGAAGCGTGTGTTTGACATTATAACAGAATTTTCGACTAAAGACTAGGGCTATGTTTACAAGTATTTGAAAAATCTGCTATAGACTCAAAGCGTCGTTTTCATTAATTGGTTCTACCGTAAATTACTTTATCATCGTTTTTACAACCATTAAAATCAAAATAAATTTTAACCAAACAAGCAATGCGGCAATAACACTACGTGTTTACATACTGAGATGAGTACATATTACCACCACTCTCATAGAAGTTGCACTAAATGCAACAATTTAATAGTCTACTGAATTTTTCAATAGCTAGTTTAATTAATTTGTCGAATACAGTGAAGTTCAACGAACTTATTTCATGAGCAATTATATTTTCCATCAAACTGGGTAAAGAAGGTAATAAAACGTTTTGCAGCACGTTTGTTTAGTGTGAACGTGGATTTATAATGTGGACTGAAATTAAAATTTTCATTTTAATATATTATATTATTGGTCACCCTTCATACTACCATAATATTAATAAGACAACCTACTGTCTGTAAAATATACCAACATATTTAATGGGTACAATTTAAATATCAGTATCAACATGAATACCAATTAAGCGCTGGAAAATTGTCACTAAATTTCTATCAAAATAATTCTAATTTTTAAAGATTTTATATTGACTATTACACTTTTACTACGTCATACTATTTTTTACCAATAAAACGGTACGAAAGGACGTGTTTCAACTAATCGCGACTGTTTATCGCTACAATTTTATCACTTCCCCAATATTTGTTTATTTTTATCACTTCCCTAGCATTTGTTTATTTTTATCACTTCCCCAGCATTTGGCTTTTTTGTTTACCAACATTTCAAACTGCAAATTCTTTACGGTACTATAAAACCTGTTTTGCAATCGTCCTTTGTTTCCCATATAGATAGTCGACTAAAATGGCGGCTCCGTTCAAACGTTTTGGTGAAGCTGACTTTAGTGAAATAGAATTTTAGTGAGTCAATTAACATATATCCTCTAGTATTAGAGTAGTTCATTTCTTCTAATCGTGTAATAGTCAATAAAATCCCACTCGAGTTTTCCTCTAGATAAATGTGTAGGCAAAGGCGAGTTCCCGAGTAACGATAAGAAATTTCTAAATAACTGGTCTACATGTCTAAGGTAGGGAGAATGTACGAGTGATTTTACAAAATCAGACGATATGGGATATCCGAATTACTAGTCTACATGTCTAGACAACGGCGAATGTCTGAGTGACGATGCAATACTTCTCGCCTAACCAAGAAACCTCTTATTTACCCCTCTCTCGTCTACCCACAATTCCTTGCCACTATTAGAATAGAATATTCGGGATTATGGCGATAATATAGGTGGCGCTGTCTGATGAAAAGCTGCCCAAGCGATCGAGCCGACGTGCACGGCTCAAACTGCTTATTTTAATTAGTCATTTTATGATTTTACTTCAAATTAATAACGGCAAGTCAATTTTTGGTTCATTGAACTTGTCTCGGTGCAAAATCAAGTTCTAATTGAAGGACACGAATTCAACTCTCTAGTACAATAATACAAATTATTTGTAATTTTTTTATTTTTCTTAAAATTAATAGCAGTAAGGCAACTTTTGGT